>NW_026600773.1:42500-128608 GCF_029448725.1 Salvelinus fontinalis | reverse complement strand
GACACCAACAGGCAGGTAGAAGGGGACCAGGAGGGATTGGCCCAGGCACGTCTAGAAATCAGGCCAGGGTGTCCTCAGTTGCGGTCCAAGAGTCTCCGTAAGGGGAGAAAGAGAAAATATAAGTGTTAGTGAGAGCATGGCTAAAACCATAGTACACATCACAGTAGAGAATAATCAATGATGTTGCTGTGGACACTGGATAATCTGACACACACACCTGTTTGACCTTGCTGTGATACTATAGGCCTATTTATGTTACTTTTCTGAGTCAATTCAGGTAGCATTCAATGTCCTGCATTTTTGTTAACCATGACAGCCAGCATTGTAAATAAAGAGATGTGCAGAAAGATAAGCAGCCTCTGTATCTGTGGATCCTTACCCCTAATATATTTTTGTGTCAGCCAGGCCCATCTTTTAAAAGAAATACAATTTATTTCAATCTCTAGTTGAGTCAAATAAATGGTTTTGTTCCGGTAACAAGATAATCCGGACAATTGCGGTAAACAGCGCCCCACTCAGGCAGAAAACGGAATGTTCTATTTGAGCAAAATAAGTAGTCTTGTGATCACAAGAAAATCCTAATAATTCAGATAAAGAACGCCACAGTCAGGCAGAAAAATCTGACTGATCTATCATAAAGTGAGAACAATTGGTTTTCGGGGTTGCTACTTATTTGAACAATTTGAACAATGAATCTCTTTGTGAAAAGGTGTCCCATGGTCTGTTTTGTCAAGGAGGTCAATGTATTCCAAACACTGGTGGTAACCAGATAATCCCGATCATTTATGTAGTAAACGATGCCCCTCTTCTCGTATGTACATTGCGAACTGTCTGGACTCATTGGCATAAACTACAGACGAACACAATTCGCATTTTATCGATGGCAGTTTGAATGCACAGAGATACCGTGACGAGATCCTGAGGCCCATTGTCGTGCCATTCAATCGCCGTCATCACCTCATGTTTCCGCATGATAATGCACGGCCCCATGTCGCAATGTTCTGTACACTATTCCTGGAAGCTGCAAATGTCCCAGTTCTTCCATGGCCTGCATACTCACCAGGCATGAATTCCCAGTCATGTGAAATAAATAGATTAGGGCTGAAAGAATGTATTTAAATGGACAGATTTTCTTATATGAACTGTAACCCAGTTCATATAAGAATATATATATAAGATATACAGATATACATATAAGAATTTATATGAACTGTAACTGTAAAAAAATTGAAATTGTTGCATGTTGCGTTTTTATATATATATTTTCAGTATAAAAGTCAAATGATGAGGACAGGCTACAACACCAAGAGCCAACAGGTAGGCTGCTACTTAATCATCTGAATGGATTTGGACGGGGAGAAAGAGCACAGTTACATTTATGTAAACTCAATTAGCCTAGTTAACGTTACCTAGCTGAACTTAACTAGCTTCTCTCGGTTTGATGCAGTCAGGACAGGTACTATGTAATCAGATGAGATGATAAATAACTAGCATTAAGTTAGCAACCAAATCGACTCCTGTTGGTAAACCTATCTTACTCCCCTTCCGCTCTCGCTTCGTCACTCACAGACGCACACCTTCACTTCTCAGGTTTTTAAAAATGTATATAAACTCAACAAAAAAAGAAACGTCCTCACTGTCAACTGCATTTATTTTCAACAAACTTAACATGTGTAAATATTTGTATGAACATAACAAGATTCAACAACTGAGACATAAACTGAACAAGTTCCACAGACATGTGACTAACAGAAATGGAATAATGGGTCCCTGAACAAAGGGGAGGGGGTCAAAATCAAAAGAAACAGTCAGTATCTGGTGTGGGTACCAGCTGCATTAAGTACTGCAGTGCATCTTCTCCTCATGGACTGCACCAGATTTTTGCTGTGAGATGTTACCCCACTCATCCACTAAGGCACCGGCAAGTTCCCAGATATTTCTGGGGGGAATGGCCCTAGCCCTCACCCTCCGATCCAACAGGTCCCAGACATGCTCAATGGGATTGAGATCCAGGCTCTTTGCTGGCCATGGCAGGACACTGACAATCCTGTCTTGCAGGAAATCACGTACAGAACGAGCAGTATGGCTGGTGGCATTGTCATGCTGGAGGGTCATGTCAGGATGAGCCTGCAGGAAGTGTACCACATGAAGGAGGAGGATGTCTTCCCTGTAATGCACAGCATTGAGATTGCCTGCAGTGACAACAAGCTCAGTCCGATGATGCTGTGACACACCGCCCCAGACCATGATGGCCCCTCCACCTCCAAATCGATCCCGCTCCAGAGTACAGGCCTCGGTGTAACGCTCATTCCTTCGATGATAAACGCGAATCCGACCATCAGTTGTGCGTGGCCACACAGTCATGGGTGAACAGGGAGTACAGGAGGGGGCTAAGCACACACCCTTGAGGGGCCCCCGGGTTGAGGGTCAACATGGCAGATGGGTAGTAATTTAACTTTTTAAATCTAATTTTAAAACATACAATCTACCTGCAGTGAAGCCGCTCAACATTTACATTACATTCAGTCCTCTAGCAGACACTCCCATCCAGAGCGACCCACAGGAGCAACCAGGCTCAAGCGCCCTGCCCAAGGCCACAAGGACCGAATCTCCACCAAGTCGAACTGGGGACCCAAACCAGCAACCCCTTGGCCACTGGCCCTAGCTCCTAATCATCAGGCCACCAACCATCCAAGATCCCCCCAACAGCTCCCCCCCCCCCCGAAGAACCCCCCCCCCCCCTCCCCCACGACTCTCCAACCCCAAACCCCTCCCATCCCCCCAAGACACCGTCCCCCTCCAACCCAACCAAAACCACAACCACCCAATGCACCAACAAAAATAACTAAAGAGAAAAACAACAGAAAACAACAATGCTAAAACAAAAGACATCGAGGACAACAAACATCTAAACAGCAAGGCCAACTGTATATGTTTGAGGGCATGTGTGGCACTATTTACTTGTGTATATGTGTGTATGTGTGTTTGAATGTGAGTGTGTGTGTGTATGCATGTGCAGATGGGTTGTTACCTACCCTCACCACCTGGGGGTGGCCCGTCAGAAAGTTCAGGATCCAGTTGTATAGGGAGGTATTCAGTCCCAGGGTCCCGAGCTTGAGTGGACTATGAATGCTGAGCTGTAGTCAATGAACAGCACTCACATAGGTAATCCTCTTGTCCAGGAGAGAGCAGTGTAGAGTGCAATAGAGATTGCATCATCTGTGGATCTGTTGGGGCGGTATGCGAATTGGAGTGGGTCCAGAGTGTCTGGGATGATGGTGCTGATATTCACCATTACTAGCCTTTCAAAGCATTTAATGTTTACAGATGTGAGTGCTACGGGACGATAGTTGTTTAGGAAGGCTGCCTTTGAGCTCTCAGGAGCAGGGACAATGGTGGTCCGCTTGAAACATGCCAGCTGGTCTG
Organism: Salvelinus fontinalis; assembly: GCF_029448725.1. Lineage (NCBI taxonomy): Eukaryota > Metazoa > Chordata > Actinopteri > Salmoniformes > Salmonidae > Salvelinus > Salvelinus fontinalis. Next base: position 125,182 of record NW_026600773.1, on the reverse strand, counting down.
AGCATGCTCTGAAAATGCACCCTGGTATTCCATTTGTCCCAGCTGCCATGTGAGTGGTAACCAATTATGTGTATAAACTCTGGATTGCTAATGCTATGTATTGGCCATTGAGAGGCTTTGAAGCCACCGGTCGGCCATATTGGCTCTCACCTGTCGGAGCAGTCCTCCATAGGAATTAATGGAATTCTACAGTATTTCAATTAAATGTTTCATGGACAAAATTACACGTATTTAATACGTTTGTTGTTGTAGTGGGGGCAGTAACATTAGCAATCTCAAAAAATTATACTTTAAGGAAAATGTTTTATATATTTTGTCATGTTTTATTTTTATGTTTAACTCACATAATATAAGGTGTCTGTAATATAAAAAAACAATGTAGGCATTAATAGTTAAACCACTGTTCCCCGGGCGCGGATGACGTGGATGTTGATTAAAGCCCCCCGCACCTCTCTGATTTTAGAGGGGTTGGGTTAAATTCGGAAGACTCATTTCAGTTGAATGCGTTCAGTTGTACAACTGACTAGGTATCCCGCTTTCCCTTGCACATGATGCATCCATTTCTGTGCTTCCAAAATATTTTTTACAACCGTGGGGGAGTGCGGATGGTTTCAAAACAGCGCCCCCTAACAGTCATCTAGTGTTTATATAAATAATTGGCGTTAACTGAATAACTGCCAATGGTACAAATAAAGTTTGTTTTATGGATTAATTATAATGAATCTCAAAGTCTACAATCCATAACAAATTAGCCTCTAAAAGTTTCCCGACATTGTTTGAGTGAGAGTATTGTTCTGATACGAGAGACTAACGATACGCTTAAGTACACGTAACGTTACTGTACAAGTCATCGTATGACATAGGAGGAAGTGAAGGCAGCAGTTGCAAGATATAGTAATTTTGCCAGCTAATCTTAGATACATTTTTTTATCCGAGAAGATATGTCAGCAAGCATGCAAATTAAGGTAATAACGTTCTCCTGTTGAAATGTTTGACTTCTCGTGACAAACTGACCAATGCATTATGCACTAGCTAGAATGTTACAATTCTACAGCGATACACGTGTCACGTTATGCTAGCTATTAGCTACCCAGGATATAGCTAGGTCGCTAGCTAGCTATATCTACATGGACAACGTTAAACTCAAACGTCTCAAGTATACACTTTACAGTTTGCAGAACTAGTTAGTGCACTAGCAGCTAGCTAACATCATGCTAGTAGGCATCCGCTAGCAGTCAAACTGTATCACGTATTTCACCATAGCGCCCTGCCCAATGCCAGCCACTACTGTAGAATGGTCATTGACGTTACTCCACTCCAATGCACCTACATAGCTATTAATTTATGTGACAGGTCATAGTCAAGAGTGTGACTAATGACATGTATATTCTTGCTAGATTGGAATCATTGGAGGCTCTGGCCTTGATGACCCAGACATATTGGAGGGAAGGACCGAGAAATATGTAGACACACCTTATGGAAAGGTAAGTTCAAATTCTAAATATCCTATGTGGTAGGCAGGCAGGCTGTCTCTGCTATGAACAAACAGTCATGTGCACCTTTGAATGATGCACGATACCGAAATCTCCGCCATTTTCTGGTTGCTAAAATTCAAATAGTTCTCCTAATTTCAGTGTGACAACTAGCATGTATAGTGTTGAGAATCATTGTACCATCCAAACCGCTGGGAAATATATTTTCCATAACCAAAAATATTTTATTTTCAGCTGTTTTGAAACTGGTGTACAACACCGAAGTAAAAGAATCAAACGAAATTTAAACTCGAAGCATAGAAATAGCACACATAGAACAGATGTACTGCTTCTTAGACTTGCTTTCAATGAGAATGACGGATCCATTAATATGTGAATTTGGTTGGGTAGCACAACAATTACATATTGCAGCTTTAAAATTACAAGTACCACCAATCTTAGTCCTGAATGTGGAAATGCTTTCCATTGTGTACAGCATAGCCATTACTAACCTAATATTGGACGAAAGGAGCTTAACATTACTCCATAGGCCAAGGACCTTGTGTCAGGGTTCCCCAACTGGCAGGCTGAATTTAGCCCTTGGGTGTAATGTTAGGCTCTGAGCAACAACAAAGTTTTGAAATTATGTTGTAATCAAATATTATATGTTTGGGCTTCTTGCGGTCAATTTGCAGTCTACAAATGATTTGTACTTCAGGGGAAAGGAGATGCCTAGTCAGTTGCACAACTGAATGCATTCAACTGTAATGTCTTTCTCATTTAACCCAACCCCTCTGAATCAGACATCTACTTCATCAGCACCCAGGGAATTTGTTGTGGTTTGGGTTTAAGGGCAGAAGGGCAGATTTTTCAACCTTGCTGGCTTGGGATTTCAAACAACAACCTTTCGGTTACTGGTCCAACGCTCTTAACCGCTAGGCTACCTGCCGCGGTTATGTTCCGGCCCCCTGGCCATCCGCTAAAGAAAAAAATTGGCCCGCGGCATGATCTAGTTGATGGTCCCTGACATGGATGTTATGTTTAAAGGGAGAATTAGCCCTGGAAGCAAAAACGGCTAAATACGCCATCTAAATGTGAGCCAAGGAAAGCCCACTGGCCAAACCCTTCCCTAACCCGGATGGCGCTGGACCAACTGTGTGCTGCCCTATGGGGCTCCCGGTCACAGCTGGATGTGGGATTGAACCCCAGGCTGTAGTGGTGGTTAAAACAGTCTACAGTAAGTGTATATTTTGATGTGATATGAAAGCAGAAGATTTATGTTCCTGAGTGTTAGATTGCTGTGCCACTCGGGAGGCTCAATTGCGGTATGGTTCTAGAAACATAAATCCCTCTGCTTGCATGTCACATGAAAATATACACTTGCTATTTTAACACAGTTGCAGCAGACAGTATTTTTCAGTGACAACACATTTGTGGTGTCTGTCTTCCGTTTACACACAGGTGTTCGGAGACACCGATAGTTAATTAGCACAGGTAGTCCCTTCTGTCAGTTTTCAGTAAACATGGAAATATAGCCGTGTGGGAACCCTATAAAGTCGTTTATCAATTTACCTTTTTGTTTTATGCTTCCAAAACCGTACCGCAAGCGATGCGTGTTAATGTTCAGACTGAGCGTAGTGGCTCTTAACAAACTCCCCTCTACAGAAGACGCCTTCCTCCAATGATTCCTATGTGTAATGGAACTGAACTCATTACACAAGTCATTGGCTATCTAGTGTGTGTAAGCGTAACTGTTAAGTGTAGTTTGTCAACTGGAGGCACACACAGCGTGTTGATACTGTGCAAGACTTATACAAAATGTGTAGCTTTTTTATTTGAAAGATTTTTCTTGCTGTTATGAAAGATAAGGGGAATATCGGCATAGGTTTCCAAAACCAGTTTGAAAGTGATGTTTATTGACATTTCTAAACGTTAAAACACAGTGACTGTAGTTCACATGGAGCCAAATGTGGACAAATGTAACTGAGAAGGGTTTTCCAGAGCTACATAGCCACGCACATTTACATAAAACAAAATGGCCCTTGTCTCACGATTTGTTGATTCAAATTATATTTGAATTTACTCTGCCGATTGTCCATGGGGTTGGTCCTTCAGCTGGTCAAACTTTTTGACAAAATATCGACAGGAAAGTATTCTTAAACAGACTTCAAAACTGGGGTCTCGGAGAATGTGTGCTGCAATCAAGATGTTTGCTCATGTATGTGATGCATGTATGTTAACCAAAGTCTTGCAGGTGTTTACGTGGTTTTGCGCATGTGCCAGGGGATCGAAATTTCAACGGCAGTAGCCGGGTATAACATTTTGACCAGCTGAAGGACCAACCGCACAGATAACCTGTAGGATTATGGAAAATATATTTCACAGGGGTTTAGATGCTACAATGATTCTCTACACTATACATTGCTTGTTTTGCCACAAACTAAAATTAGGCAAATTATTAGAATTTTAGCAACCAGGAAATGGTGGTGTGATTTCCGCATAGTGCATCTTTAAACTTAGAATCGTTTACTTGACTTTTATACTCCTAGAAATTGACTCCTTAAAATAATTTAGTCTGTCAAGTTTGCCACCGGCGTGCTGCTGTGGGAAGTAAAGCGGAAGTCGAATCCATCACTTTCGTTGTTTGGCTGTGCCCATAGCAACATTTAGAAAATGAGGTGGATACCAATGATTGGTATAACAGTCTGGTTTATTAGACAACACCAATCTCTGCGTTCCAGTGTAATGCCAATCTTTTTTACCAGCTGAAAATTGTGCTTTAGATCCTACCTAATGCCATCTTTTCTATTTTTCCCCTGACAACCCAACCAGCCTTCAGATGCCCTTATAATGGGGAAGATCAAAAATGTTGAATGTGTGCTCCTTGCAAGGTAAGCAGTGGAATGAATTGGAGAATCTCAATTGCATTCTCTTTGCGTCCTCTCTCCTCACCTACTTCTCAAAACCCATTGGATGAGGCGAGGAGAGAGGACACGAGGAGTATGCAATTGAGATTCACCCTAGGTGTACTGAACCAGATGAACTCCTCCTGTTTCTTATGAATTTGCGCCATCTAGTGGCTGTGCGTTGCAATTTTAAAACATATTTGACCTGATCTCTTCTCCAACACCCTATAGCAGGGGTGTCAAACTCATTCCATGGAGGGCCTAGTGTCTGCAGGTTTTTGGGTTTTCCTTTCAATTAAGCCCTAGACAACCAGGTGTGGGGAGTTCCTAACTAATTAGTGATGTTAATTCATCAATCAAGTACAAGGGAGGAGCGAAAACCCGCAGACACTCGGCCCTCCGTGGAATGAGTTTGACACCTGTGCCCTATAGGCTAAACATTCCCCCAATACCAAATCCACCACTAGCCCTCTATGTAGATGTCTAATAATCAGATAGGTATAGTTAGAATGATTTTTTTTTTTTTTAAACAGCTTGCCCTTTTTATAGGTGGAGTTTGTAAACGTATTGCTTAGCCTACACATACAAATCCTTTCAGAGATACAGAAGTTTCTAGGGGATTAGGTGCTATAGGAGTCGATTTAGTGATTCATTTTCAGGCTTTTCACTGTCCTTCGGTAAATACTGAAAACTATTCACACTCCCCATTATACTGGTCCCCAGGCATGGGAGACAGCACACCATCATGCCAACCGACATCAACTACCAGGCTAACATCTGGGCGTTGCGAGAGGAGGGCTGCACACATCTCCTGGTCACCACGGCCTGTGGTTCCCTCCGGGAAGAGATCCAACCAGGAGACATCGTCATCATCGACCAGTTCATAGACAGGTGAGTGCCAGAGTTTCCTTGGCCTGGAATCCAGGACTCACCGAAGGTTGAATCCATGATTGAAATGAGAATGAAAGCAGTCTGTTGGACATGGTGGTTGCCAGTGGTTAGTTCAGTTGTTGTCTATTGAGTGAGTCCAAATCCAATGCTTCCCTGGTGTATATATACTGTTATGTACACTGAACAAAAATACAAAATCAACATATAAAGTGTTGGTCCCATGTTTCATGAGCTGAAATAAAAAATCTCAGAAATTGTCCCTATGCAACAAAAAGCTTATTCCTCTCAAATTTTGTGCACAAATTTGGTTACATCCCCGTTCTCCTTAGCCAAGATAATCTGCAGGAATGTCCACCATTTCTCTACCATAAGCTGCCTCCAACTTCGTTTTAGAGAATTTGGCAGTACGTCCAACAAACGCAGACCACATGTAACCACGCCAAGTGGGTGGGCCTATTCCCTCCAAGGCCCACTCATGGCTGCACCCTGCCCAGTCATGTGAAATCCATAGATTAGGGCCTAATTTATTTAAATTGACTGATTCCCTTATGTGAACTGTAACTCAGTAAAATCTTTGCAATTGTTGCATGTTGCATTTATATTTTTGTTCAGTAGGCTATGTTTGACTTTTACTCTATATCTGTAAATGCTATCAATTGATAAGTCTAGATATTGTTTATGTTTCTACCTACTACATACCTGATGGAGTATAAATAGAACGGTACATGTGTCATGGCCAAACAGAATGTTTGTAAAGCCATGGAATTACAGTAGGAATGAGAAGTCATCAAGAGAGAATCTCAGTAATTTGAAGAATTATTCCCAAGTCACTATCTCTGAAATGGGCTGGTCTGGCTCAGACAAGGATTTCTTCATCTCTCAACCATCTTTCTCCTGTTTATGTTCAGACAGTGCGACATCTATCTCAACTGATAACATTCAAAAGAACTTGCAAGTTGTCCATTATTTTCCCTTCCAAACAGTGACTGGTGCAGAGTGTGTGTGTACAGTATTCCAGCCTGGGGCAAGGCAACAACAAAGGCGATGGTGTCAAACAGAAACAGATGGTGGCATCCAGGCTCACATTACTCATCTCTGAAGACCACATTCTTTGACTGGTATTTCTGATAGTCCACGACTCAACTATCATCCCACTGCCACCCACTGTTCATCTGTCTCATTTCCTCATTCCCTAAAAGAACCAATAAGAGAAGGAAAGAGATTGTGTCTCATGATTGGTGGATAGGCGACACTTTGAAACGGACTCTGCACTGAGGGCCCGGGACTTGTCTGTGTGGCGGAGTACAGCTGCCACGTGTCACGTTGTGGCTAGAGCTGCGTCCTGAGAGGAAACCAACACTTTTTTTTAAATAACTGACAGGACTCGTAGGGTTTTAAGGGCTGCTGTTTTGAAACGGGGGTTTCCATTTTTTTTTTTTTTTATGTGGTTTTGTAGTTTCTTGTGAATGAGAAGGACCGAGAGGTTTTGAATGAACTGAGACCTAGGATCTGATGAGGTTGTTCTGTTGACTGGCTGGTTGACACCTTTTGTAGGAAGTGCTTGTATTACCTGAAGCGTTGTGGAATGTGCTTAGGGCGTGAATTGTGACATACCGAAAGTTCAGTGGGTCTATCCTCCATGTCGTAGCTGTGCATAAGGTTCGACTTTGTTTCAGTGAAAGCGATGAACTCAAGAGAAATAGGCCTAGGTGGAAGGTATTTGCATCACAAATTGATCTCATTTGAATAAGGATGCAGTGAGGCGATCACGGGGAGTAAAACCATCATGACTGTTCAGTTTTGAATGTTATCATCTTTGTCAGTCTATGGGAATACATTTCAGTAACAGGTCGTTTTAATACTTCAGCGTGAGTCATGTTTCCCACGGTTAGGATAGACCTCTGGACGGCCTTCAGTCCGTGGCCAGATATGATATCATTTCAGCTCTAGGCCCGGACAGGCAACAGCAGAGTCCCAACAGTCAGCAAAGCTGATTAGCATCTTGTTACTGTACGTACGTAGGCCTGCACCACACCTAGGAATCAACACACCTAGGAATCAACACACCATTCACAAGTGTATCCTCTCTGGCCGTTCTCACTTTCATTAATAATGAAACAGAAATTAGACGCAGCAAGTTGTCAGTAAGTTTGTCAGAAATCTGTGTGGGATGATTCCCAGTTGAAGAATTCCCTCTGCTTGTTCCCTCCTGGTTCAAGGGACGCTCCAACCAGGATTTCAGAACTCTATCTGGAAATGTTGCAGCCCAAAACACATGTGATGGCCATCAGGTGTAGCACTGATAAAACGTGCTGAATTTCAAGTTGTTTGGTGGCCAATTTTCTCTACTAGTAATAGACTTTTCTAAAGTGCACAAGCGTTCATTGTTTTGATTGGATGGTATTTTTAGGACGATTATCCAATGTGTTTGCCTTAGCAAAGAAATACTGAATAAATGTAAGAAATAATGCATGCTCACCTATTCCCCCCCCCCCCCCCCCCCCATCTCTAGATTCCAAGTTACCACACACAACTCTACCCATTATTATATCAGAGTGGAACATAACTCCTCTCATTGTCCTGAGGGTGCATTGCTGTATTGAATTGTCAGTAGAATTCTATGCAGTGGACCGTAAATTGAGAATGTGTTCATGAGGCAGTCTTGTTGATTGAGAGTGCAGTGCACACAAACAGCTTTGTCTCCAAGCTCTGTTCCTTGTCCAGTAAGTCAAAACGTAGTGCCTTGAATGAGAAGTAACTGATCATTTCTGCACCCCTCCCTCGGATTGCCACCTGACATTGACTCCACATCCTCTGTGTCTGACATCTGACATTGACTCCCCATCCTCTGTGCCTGACATCTGACATTGACTCCACATCCTCTGTGTCTGACATCTGACATTGACTCCACGTCCTCTGTGCCTGACATCTGACATTGACTCCACGTCCTCTGTGCCTGACATCTGACATTGACTCTCCATCCTCTGTGCCTGACATCTGACATTGACTCCACGTCCTCTGTGCCTGACATCTGACATTGACTCCACGTCCTCTGTGCCTGACATCTGACATTGACTCCACGTCCTCTGTGCCTGACATCTGACATTGACTCCACGTCCTCTGTGCCTGACATCTGACATTGACTCCACGTCCTCTGTATCTGACATTGACTCTCCATCCTCTGTGTCTGACATCTGACATTGACTCCCCATCCTCTGTGTCTGACATCTGACATTGACTCCCCATCCTCTGTGTCTGACATCTGACATTGGCTCCACATCCTCTGTGTCTGACATCTGACATTGACTCCACATCCTCTGTGTCTGACATCTGACATTGACTCCACGTCCTCTGTGCCTGACATCTGACATTGACTCCACGTCCTCTGTGCCTGACATCTGACATTGACTCCACGTCCTCTGTGCCTGACATCTGACATTGACTCCACGTCCTCTGTGCCTGACATCTGACATTGACTCCACGTCCTCTGTATCTGACATTGACTCTCCATCCTCTGTGTCTGACATCTGACATTGACTCCCCATCCTCTGTGTCTGACATCTGACATTGACTCCCCATCCTCTGTGTCTGACATCTGACATTGACTCCACATCCTCTGTGTCTGACATCTGACATTGACTCCACATCCTCTGTGCCTGACATCTGACATTGACTCTCCATCCTCTGTGCCTGACATCTGACATTGACTCCACGTCCTCTGTGTCTGACATCTGACATTGACTCCACGTCCTCTGTGCCTGACATCTGACATTGACTCCACGTCCTCTGTATCTGACATTGACTCTCCATCCTCTGTGTCTGACATCTGACATTGACTCCACATCCTCTGTGCCTGACATCTGACATTGACTCCACATCCTCTGTGTCTGACATCTGACATTGACTCTCCATCCTCTGTGCCTGACATCTGACATTGACTCCACATCCTCTGTGTCTGACATCTGACATTGACTCCACGTCCTCTGTGCCTGACATCTGACATTGACTCCACGTCCTCTGTGCCTGACATCTGACATTGACTCCACGTCCTCTGTGCCTGACATCTGACATTGACTCCACGTCCTCTGTGCCTGACATCTGACATTGACTCCACGTCCTCTGTGCCTGACATCTGACATTGACTCCACGTCCTCTGTGCCTGACATCTGACATTGACTCCCCATCCTCTGTGTCTGACATCTGACATTGACTCCCCATCCTCTGTGTCTGACATCTGACATTGACTCCCCATCCTCTGTGTCTGACATCTGACATTGGCTCCACATCCTCTGTGTCTGACATCTGACATTGACTCCACGTCCTCTGTGTCTGACATCTGACATTGACTCCACGTCCTCTGTGCCTGACATCTGACATTGACTCCACGTCCTCTGTGCCTGACATCTGACATTGACTCCACGTCCTCTGTGCCTGACATCTGACATTGACTCCACGTCCTCTGTATCTGACATTGACTCTCCATCCTCTGTGCCTGACATCTGACATTGACTCCACGTCCTCTGTGCCTGACATCTGACATTGACTCCACGTCCTCTGTATCTGACATTGACTCTCCATCCTCTGTGTCTGACATCTGACATTGACTCCCCATCCTCTGTGTCTGACATCTGACATTGACTCCCCATCCTCTGTGTCTGACATCTGACATTGACTCCACATCCTCTGTGTCTGACATCTGACATTGACTCCACATCCTCTGTGCCTGACATCTGACATTGACTCTCCATCCTCTGTGCCTGACATCTGACATTGACTCCACGTCCTCTGTGCCTGACATCTGACATTGACTCCACGTCCTCTGTGCCTGACATCTGACATTGACTCCACGTCCTCTGTGCCTGACATTGACTCTCCATCCTCTGTGTCTGACATCTGACATTGACTCCACATCCTCTGTGTCTGACATCTGACATTGACTCCACGTCCTCTGTGCCTGACATGTGACATTGACTCCACGTCCTCTGTGCCTGACATGTGACATTGACTCCACGTCCTCTGTGTCTGACATGTGACATTGACTCTCCATCCTCTGTGCCTGACATCTGACATTGACTCCACGTCCTCTGTATCTGACATTGACTCTCCATCCTCTGTGTCTGACATCTGACATTGACTCTCCATCCTCTGTGCCTGACATCTGACATTGACTCCACATCCTCTGTGTCTGACATCTGACATTGACTCCACGTCCTCTGTGCCTGACATGTGACATTGACTCCACGTCCTCTGTGCCTGACATGTGACATTGACTCCACATCCTCTGTGTCTGACATGTGACATTGACTCTCCATCCTCTGTGCCTGACATCTGACATTGACTCTCCATCCTCTGTGTCTGACATTGACTCTCCATCCTCTGTGTCTGACATCTGACATTGACTCCACATCCTCTGTGTCTGACATCTGACATTGACTCCACATCCTCTGTGTCTGACATCTGACATTGACTCCACATCCTCTGTGTCTGACATCTGACATTGACTCCACATCCTCTGTGTCTGACATTGACTCCACATCCTCTGTGTCTGACATCTGACATTGACTCCACATCCTCTGTGTCTGACATCTGACATTGACTCCCCATCCTCTGTGTCTGACATCTGACATTGACTCCACATCCTCTGTGTCTGACATCTGACATTGACTCCCCATCCTCTGTGCCTGACATCTAACATTGACTCCCCATCCTCTGTGCCTGACATTGACTCCCCATCCTCTGTGTCTGACATCTGACATTGACTCCACATCCTCTGTATCTGACATTGACTCCACATCCTCTGTGCCTGACATCTGACATTGACTCCCCATCCTCTGTGTCTGACATCTGACATTGACTCTCCATCCTCTGTGCCTGACATCTGACATTGACTCCACATCCTCTGTGCCTGACATCTGACATTGACTCCCCATCCTCTGTGTCTGACATCTGACATTGACTCCACATCCTCTGTGCCTGACATCTGACATTGACTCCCCATCCTCTGTGTCTGACATCTGACATTGACTCTCCATCCTCTGTGTCTGACATCTGACATTGACTCTCCATCCTCTGTGCCTGACATCTGACATTGACCACATCCTCTGTGTCTGACATCTGACATTGACTCTCCATCCTCTGTGTCTGACATCTGACATTGACTCCCCATCCTCTGTGTCTGACATCTGACATTGACTCCCCATCCTCTGTGTCTGACATCTGACATTGGCTCCACATCCTCTGTGTCTGACATCTGACATTGACTCCACATCCTCTGTGTCTGACATCTGACATTGACTCCACGTCCTCTGTGCCTGACATCTGACATTGACTCCACGTCCTCTGTGCCTGACATCTGACATTGACTCCACGTCCTCTGTGCCTGACATCTGACATTGACTCCACGTCCTCTGTGCCTGACATCTGACATTGACTCCACGTCCTCTGTATCTGACATTGACTCTCCATCCTCTGTGTCTGACATCTGACATTGACTCCCCATCCTCTGTGTCTGACATCTGACATTGACTCCCCATCCTCTGTGTCTGACATCTGACATTGACTCCACATCCTCTGTGTCTGACATCTGACATTGACTCCACATCCTCTGTGCCTGACATCTGACATTGACTCCACATCCTCTGTGCCTGACATCTGACATTGACTCCACGTCCTCTGTGTCTGACATCTGACATTGACTCCACGTCCTCTGTGCCTGACATCTGACATTGACTCCACGTCCTCTGTGCCTGACATCTGACATTGACTCCACGTCCTCTGTGCCTGACATCTGACATTGACTCCACGTCCTCTGTGCCTGACATCTGACATTGACTCCACATCCTCTGTGCCTGACATCTGACATTGACTCCACGTCCTCTGTATCTGACATTGACTCTCCATCCTCTGTGTCTGACATCTGACATTGACTCCACATCCTCTGTGCCTGACATCTGACATTGACTCCCCATCCTCTGTGTCTGACATCTGACATTGACTCTCCATCCTCTGTGCCTGACATCTGACATTGACTCCACATCCTCTGTGTCTGACATCTGACATTGACTCCACGTCCTCTGTGCCTGACATCTGACATTGACTCCACGTCCTCTGTGCCTGACATCTGACATTGACTCCACGTCCTCTGTGCCTGACATCTGACATTGACTCCACGTCCTCTGTGCCTGACATCTGACATTGACTCCACGTCCTCTGTGCCTGACATCTGACATTGACTCCACGTCCTCTGTGCCTGACATCTGACATTGACTCCACGTCCTCTGTATCTGACATCTGACATTGACTCCCCATCCTCTGTGTCTGACATCTGACATTGGCTCCCCGTCCTCTGTGTCTGACATCTGACATTGGCTCCACGTCCTCTGTGTCTGACATCTGACATTGACTCCACGTCCTCTGTGTCTGACATCTGACATTGACTCCACGTCCTCTGTGCCTGACATCTGACATTGACTCCACGTCCTCTGTGCCTGACATCTGACATTGACTCCACGTCCTCTGTGCCTGACATCTGACATTGACTCCACGTCCTCTGTATCTGACATTGACTCTCCATCCTCTGTGCCTGACATCTGACATTGACTCCACGTCCTCTGTGCCTGACATCTGACATTGACTCCACGTCCTCTGTATCTGACATTGACTCTCCATCCTCTGTGTCTGACATCTGACATTGACTCCCCATCCTCTGTGTCTGACATCTGACATTGACTCCCCATCCTCTGTGTCTGACATCTGACATTGACTCCACATCCTCTGTGCCTGACATCTGACATTGACTCTCCATCCTCTGTGCCTGACATCTGACATTGACTCCACGTCCTCTGTGTCTGACATCTGACATTGACTCCACGTCCTCTGTGCCTGACATCTGACATTGACTCCACGTCCTCTGTGCCTGACATCTGACATTGACTCCACGTCCTCTGTGCCTGACATGTGACATTGACTCCACGTCCTCTGTGCCTGACATGTGACATTGACTCCACGTCCTCTGTGCCTGACATGTGACATTGACTCCACGTCCTCTGTGCCTGACATGTGACATTGACTCCACGTCCTCTGTGTCTGACATGTGACATTGACTCTCCATCCTCTGTGCCTGACATCTGACATTGACTCCACGTCCTCTGTATCTGACATTGACTCTCCATCCTCTGTGTCTGACATCTGACATTGACTCCACATCCTCTGTGCCTGACATCTGACATTGACTCCACATCCTCTGTGTCTGACATCTGACATTGACTCCACGTCCTCTGTGCCTGACATGTGACATTGACTCCACGTCCTCTGTGCCTGACATGTGACATTGACTCCACGTCCTCTGTGTCTGACATGTGACATTGACTCTCCATCCTCTGTGCCTGACATCTGACATTGACTCTCCATCCTCTGTGTCTGACATTGACTCTCCATCCTCTGTGTCTGACATTGACTCTCCATCCTCTGTGTCTGACATCTGACATTGACTCCACATCCTCTGTGTCTGACATCTGACATTGACTCCACATCCTCTGTGTCTGACATCTGACATTGACTCTCCATCCTCTGTGTCTGACATCTGACATTGACTCCACATCCTCTGTGCCTGACATCTGACATTGACTCCCCATCCTCTGTGTCTGACATCTGACATTGACTCTCCATCCTCTGTGTCTGACATCTGACATTGACTCCACATCCTCTGTGCCTGACATCTGACATTGACTCCCCATCCTCTGTGTCTGACATCTGACATTGACTCCACATCCTCTGTGCCTGACATCTGACATTGACTCCCCATCCTCTGTGTCTGACATCTGACATTGACTCTCCATCCTCTGTGTCTGACATCTGACATTGACTCTCCATCCTCTGTGTCTGACATCTGACATTGACTCTCCATCCTCTGTGTCTGACATCTGACATTGACTCTCCATCCTCTGTGCCTGACATCTGACATTGACTCCACATCCTCTGTGCCTGACATCTGACATTGACTCCACGTCCTCTGTGTCTGACATCTGACATTGACTCCCCATCCTCTGTGCCTGACATCTGACATTGACTCCCCATCCTCTGTGTCTGACATTGACTCCCCATCCTCTCTGTCTGACATCTGACATTGACTCTCCATCCTCTGTGTCTGACATCTGACATTGACTCCCCATCCTCTGTGTCTGACATCTGACATTGACTCTCCATCCTCTGTGTCTGACATCTGACATTGACTCCCCATCCTCTGTGTCTGACATCTGACATTGACTCCCCATCCTCTGTGTCTGACATCTGACATTGACTCCACGTCCTCTGTGTCTGACATCTGACATTGACTCCCCATCCTCTGTGTCTGACATCTGACATTGACTCTCCATCCTCTGTGTCTGACATCTGACATTGACTCCACATCCTCTGTGCCTGACATCTGACATTGACTCCCCATCCTCTGTGTCTGACATCTGACATTGACTCTCCATCCTCTGTGTCTGACATCTGACATTGACTCCACATCCTCTGTGCCTGACATCTGACATTGACTCCCCATCCTCTGTGTCTGACATCTGACATTGACTCCACATCCTCTGTGCCTGACATCTGACATTGACTCCCCATCCTCTGTGTCTGACATCTGACATTGACTCTCCATCCTCTGTGTCTGACATCTGACATTGACTCTCCATCCTCTGTGCCTGACATCTGACATTGACCACATCCTCTGTGTCTGACATCTGACATTGACTCTCCATCCTCTGTGCCTGACATCTGACATTGACTCCACATCCTCTGTGCCTGACATCTGACATTGACTCCACGTCCTCTGTGTCTGACATCTGACATTGACTCCCCATCCTCTGTGCCTGACATCTGACATTGACTCCCCATCCTCTGTGTCTGACATTGACTCCCCATCCTCTCTGTCTGACATCTGACATTGACTCTCCATCCTCTGTGTCTGACATCTGACATTGACTCCCCATCCTCTGTGTCTGACATCTGACATTGACTCTCCATCCTCTGTGTCTGACATCTGACATTGACTCCCCATCCTCTGTGTCTGACATCTGACATTGACTCCCCATCCTCTGTGTCTGACATTGACTCCCCATCCTCTGTGTCTGACATTGACTCCCCATCCTCTGTGTCTGACATCTGACCTTGACTCCACGTCCTCTGTGTCTGACATCTGACATTGACTCCCCATCCTCTGTGTCTGACATCTGACATTGACTCCCCATCCTCTGTGTCTGACATCTGACATTGACTCCCCATCCTCTGTGCCTGACATCTGACATTGACTCCCCATCCTCTGTGTCTGACATCTGACATTGACCACATCCTCTGTAGCTGACATTGACTCCCCATCCTCTGTGTCTGACATCTGACATTGACTCCCCATCCTCTGTGTCTGACATCTGACATTGACCACATCCTCTGTATCTGACATCTGACATTGACTCCCCATCCTCTGTGTCTGACATCTGACATTGACTCCCCATCCTCTGTGTCTGACATCTGACATTGACCACATCCTCTGTATCTGACATCTGACATTGACTCCCCATCCTCTGTGTCTGACATCTGACATTGACTCCCCATCCTCTGTGTCTGACATCTGACATTGACCACATCCTCTGTATCTGACATTGACTCCCCATCCTCTGTGCCTGACATCTGACATTGACTCCCCATCCTCTGTGTCTGACATCTGACATTGACTCCACATCCTCTGTGTCTGACATCTGACATTGACTCCCCATCCTCTGTGTCTGACATCTGACATTGACTCCACATCCTCTGTGTCTGACATCTGACATTGACTCCCCATCCTCTGAGTCTGACATCTGACATTGACTCCCCATCCTCTGTGTCTGACATCTGACATTGACTCCCCATCCTCTGTGTCTGACATCTGACATTGACTCCACATCCTCTGTGCCGCTCTGAGACTATTCGTCATCACCTCCAGTCCACCCATATGTGTTGTATATTGATAGTCTACTGTTACAACAAGCAGGGGCACTCTCTGTTGGGCAGAATGGGGAACTAACATGTTCGGACTTGTTCCGTCTTGTCCCGCTGCGAATCATGTGACCATCAGCATATTTCTGAAGGGTTTACTTGATGATTATCTTAGTCAGTGAGTTATTTGTTTTGCCCCCTGCTCCTGTTCCAAACACTGTTGGCCTGTCTAGGTTAGCTAGGGTTTCTCTGCTCCGCCGGTCTGCTGGGAGCATTAACGGATCACCATGCCTCAAAGACAGTCTCTGGTCTCCCCAGTTCTGTCTCCCTCTTGCTTTGCACCACATTACAGTATGTGGTCCTGGACAGCTGATGTGTAGTGCTAAGATGAGGTATATTTTACAAACTACAATGAGTGAGATACAATACATAGCCTAATTATAGTCTCTCTCTGCTTTAACTGACAGTAGCCAATGTTCCTCCTCGGGAGTCTTGTTGACATTGACAACAGTAGGTTATTTCTCAAACGTGGCAGTTCTGGAATGTTCACGTTTTAGTTGGGTGGGGAGGGAGGGAGGGAGGGGTGGGTCACTACACATTTCCTGTATAGAATGGTCCTGGAATGCCATGCTGCCTCAGCATTTCTGGAATGTAAGGTCCCTGTGTATGGTAAACAAACCTCACCGTTTAGTAGTCGGCTCATGTACACTCACACTAACTACGATGTACCGGTTCTTCTTAATGTTCTCTGTAACAGCTGATTTACTCTGATGATGTGGACACTGGAGAGACCTGTTAGCAGAGCTCTCACTGTGACACCCAAAGCAGAAATGGGTCATTGTCTGTGTTGTGTAACTTCAAGCCTCAGTAAGAAATGTCCCAGGCCATCTCCATTTACTGGTGTGACCAAATGACTCATTGGCTCCTGTCACTGTCCCTACAGTCTAAATATGTGTTCCTCCTGTCAGCGTCCCTACAGCCTAAATATGTGTTCCTCCTGTCAGCGTCCTGACAGTCTAAATATGTGTTCCTCCTGTCAGCGTCCCGACAGTCTAAATATGTGTTCCTCCTGTCAGCGTCCCTACAGTCTAAATATGTGTTCCTCCTGTCAGTGTCCCGACAGTCTAAATATGTGTTCCTCCTGTCAGCGTCCCTACAGTCTAAATATGTGTTCCTCCTGTCAGTGTCCCGACAGTCTAAATATGTGTTCCTCCTGTCAGCGTCCCTACAGCCTAAATATGTGTTCCTCCTGTCAGTGTCCCGACAGTCTAAATATTTCCTAGTAACATGAGGACAAGGAGTTGTCTTTCTAAGCTTGCGTTTTCTCAGTGTAACGTTTAGGCGGTAGGTAGCTTCAGGGCCCGGGGTAGCACCTCGCAGCAGCCGGTTTCTGGGCTTGCTCATTTGAGCAGAGACTGGGTAGAGAGAGTGTGTGAGGGAGGGGCATGTAGAACTGGCATGTGGCCTGGGTGGAACCCTGACTCAGCGCTACAGCTCTGGAATCTGGAGGGCAGCTGCCTGTCGGCATGGCGACATGTTAAATGCTGGCTCAGCCCATCCTCACCACCCCTTGAAATATGAAATGCATAACCATGGCAGCAATTGAAATGAAACAGTTGAAAGAATATGGGGAAATTATTAGACCAAAGTTGAGGACACAACAGTTCTGACACGAGACTGAATCCAAACATTACACTGTTGATGTTATGTGCATTTTACATTTACTGTACTTTTCGCCACATTTGTTGATAATGAAATCTGATCATATTCTGGATACATTCAGTAACATAAGAACATTCCTGGAAAATGTGGGGTAGGTGCAACATAAGACCAAAATAATGACACGGGTTTGAGTGAGCGGACTAACTGGTTTCTCCAAGTGGCCACACAACTTTCCAAAGTGTACACAGTTCATATGTAATTTCAATGCACTTTCTGACAAGTCTTTTGAGCTCTTCTAGCTGGTCTGTTGAGGAACTAGAGCAGCACACTTGTTTTGAACACAGCCCTGCATCCCCGCCATCACACAATTACTGTTTACGCAATCAAAAACCGTCCCATTTATAAATCGCATCTGGGACAGGTGGGCATCATTTAAAAGCTGTTGTATTGCCAACGTGGCTAGCTAAGTTATAAAATAGGATCTTACAACTGTACATCAAACAGTGGTCATGAACGTTGACACTGTATATGACGTGATTTTTATGATATGGACATGTGAAGTGCACATTTGGATGGATGTTTGGATTGCTTGTATGACATCAACGCAGTATTTATTATAATCCTCAACGTCTCATCTTTCAAAATACATTTTCCCTCACTCAAGACAACAAAACATGTGCAAAAGTTTCCCAATTAGCAGGAGGTATGGGGACAACTTATTGTGGCGTGTCAGTCAAACCCATACAGCGCTGAGCTCTGTTACATGTTACTTGTACAGCCACTCTGATCTAATTTAGGCATTTATCAGTGCCCAAATCGGTCATTTTCAATCTGTATACGGGTGCGAGTGTAAAGGGTTAATAACTAGCCTCCTCCTCTTAAGGGTTTTGGGGGGATTCCAAGCAGTAATTTCCAGATTTAGTCCACATTGCTAAACAGTTTGGCTCGTTTCAATGTATCCAGCCATGAAATATTTTATTCTCAGTTTCTATGGGGATTTGTTTGTCTTATGTATTGTGAGGGCCAGCTGTTGCAAAGCACCGGCTTGTTATTAAAAGACCCTGATCATTCAGCATGTATTAGTCATTGTGATGATGACTACTTGTGGATTAGAATCACTTTGTTTTCGCTACAGTGACAGGATGAATGCCTTTCACATTCAGACACCATTTTTGCCACATTGCACAACTCAAACCTTGAAAGAGAGAAGAATACCAACATTTGCTGTAGAATTTAGTCACTCTGGGCCCACCCTGATAGAATGTAGTCTATTTATAGTATCTTAAAATGTATTGTATAAAGTATTTTGTGCACTGCGAGGAAACTTAAAAAGTCAGACACGAAGTGTTAAAGGGAAGAGAAAATTCTCCAAGTTCTCATTTTTATCACCAGAATAACTGCCAGCAGGTACATGTTCTTGTTTTGCCATGGTAGCAGAGTTGTTGAACCCAACCCATGTCACTAACCTGTCATTTCCTGTGTGTCCTCCCTCCCTCCCAGGACGACAAAGAGGGCCCAGACGCTGTACGACGGGCGGCCCACCAGTCCTCCAGGCGTGTCTCACATCCCCATGGCTGAGCCCTTCTGCACCCGGACCAGAGAGGTCAGTGTCCACGGCCCCGTTCCAAATCAACCACTAGCACCTAGACCAGTGTCTGTGGCCTGGTTCCAAATCAACCCCTGCCACTACAATGTAAATGTTGTAGTGGCGGGTGTTGCCTGCTGGGGAGTGAGTGAATGTTATGTCATTGGAACACAGACTGCTCGTGAGGGGAGTACGGCTCACAAATGGCTGGAACAGAGTAAATGGAATGGTATCAAATACCTGGAAATTGTGTTTGTTTGATACTGTTCCATTCATTCCGTTCCAGCCATTACTATGAGCCTGTTCTTTCCAATTTAACGTGCTACCAGCCGCCTGTGCATTTTAACTTTTTGTTGCTGTGTTTGGTGTGTAGTGAGGCTCTGCATAGTTATTTCCTTCTTTCTAAGTGCTCATAAAACATAAAAACATGGGCGTTGACAAAAACACTGACCAATCTCTCCTAGAAAATGACGTCACACCTCTCCCTCCCCATGCCCAGGTGCTGCTGGAGGTGGCGCGCGGCCTGGGGGTGAAGTGCCACCCGCAGGGTACGGTGCTCACTATCGAGGGCCCTCGCTTCTCGTCGCGTGCCGAGAGCCTGATGTTCCGCCAGTGGGGTGCCGATGTTATTAACATGACCAGCGTGCCCGAGGTGGTCCTCGCCAAGGAGGCGGGCCTTTGCTACGCCAGCATCGCCATGGCCACCGACTACGACTGCTGGAAGGAGCATGAGGAGGCTGTGAGTTTTTTGTTTTGTGGAAATTCTCTCCCCATTGTATTTTTTTTATTGATTGTATGCTCTGATGGTCTTGCGACCGAAAGCTTAGCCTTATTCAATGAAATGTGTGCATTGATCCTGAGTGCGTGGAGACTTTATTCCATGACATATTTTTTGATAGGAAAGTTAGTATGAGAGGACAGGGAAGACAGGAGGAGAGTGTCAAACACGCAGTGGGATGGATACACATCGACGCCCAACGGCGACAGTCGCTTGTCAGCAACCCAGGCCACAGGGAAGAAGCTTTTACACAAGTGTGTGTGAGGTTCTGTAACAGTTTCGGGGAGAGATGTTTTGGATTGTCCTCAATTTTCAGTTGCACCACAACACAGATTATCTGGAAATTTGTTACGCAAATGCACCCGTTTCACTAAGATGACGCATTCATGTAATGCATGTGGTCAACTGTCTTGTTACTTGGTAATATGTCTTACATCCGCTTTCACAGCAGTTGGACATTTCCAACTGCAATATTAGGCAAAAAATGAGTGGCTAAGAACTGAAATGCGTCAGAGCTTTTTATTTTTCCCATCGTAAAACACTTACTGCTTTCCTTGTTTCAATTTCTCAGGGCTCCGGTCTTTCCCACCAGATTCTTGACAAGGTGACATGATATTTTTGCCTCGCGTGGTATTTAGAAAGAGTCAAATCAAATGTAGGTTAGCGGTCACCGTCAGTGAATTCCATGAACACTTTTAGTGTAGATTGATTTCTCTCTGAATTTTGAGAACTAGACTTTTTTTCTTAATATCCTGTGTGTGTAGTTAGTCACTTCCCCATCAGTAAGAGCCATTGTTTGGTAGTGTGTCTAAAACGTCCATGACATGAGGGCTGAAGTGACCGTTCCGTTTCTAAAACGGCTCCCAACGTGTACTCCAGTTGTCACACTGACCTAGAAGTCAACTCAATCTGATTTAAATGCATTTATATTCGTACATAAGCAAAGCAGGAATTCAAAATGTGTCTATCAAGTTAAGAACTAAATAGTCACATGCCTTTGTCACAAAGCTGTAGCAAAACAAATGCAAATAGTATTTTTTTCGGGATTTGAAATTGCACAATGACATTTTGTCTGGTATAAATTTCCTCCTCGTCAGCGTTTTACAGGCAACTGTTTACGTTTCTAATTCTTCTGCCTGATTATTATATCACTCTGAAGTACCTCATGCGCGCACACACACACCCACACACACACAACAGCTTCCGAGTGAGTGACTCACCCACTCTCCAGTTGATAAATTATGTCTGGGGGAGGCTCGGCTTCCGTGCCCTTACCCGACTTCCCCTTCCTAGTTCCTGCAGCTGACCTCCTGGCCACCCTTCCCCCTCCTGTTGCACACCCTCTCGCCACATCCTTCCGCCCTATCTACTCCTTCCCTCCCTGGCTCCCGCCCTCCCTCGCTGTGAGCCTGCCAGCCTCCGCTGTGAGCCTGCCAGCCTCCGCTGTGAGTCCTGCCAGCTGAGGTTGAGTCACCGGTATACAGTTGTCCACAGGGCCTGAGAGATCTCAACAAAACAGACCCTCAGTTCAGGGGTGTTTTCATTAGGGCACACATCAACAAAAAAAATTTTTTTTTTGCTTGTCACATGTGGCCACTGTGCTACATTTCACAAAGTAACGTCTCATGCTGTAGTGCATCAACATGTCATTAAAAGGTTGTATAAGTGAATGTCCCTTGAGGAGTACCATGGTAACATACAATCTTGGGTGGCACACCCCAACTGTATCGTCTTGTTATAAACGGCATGCTGTCTGGATCTGCATGGCATTTAGCCTAGTCGACAGTGAGTGTAGGAACAATATCTGAATTCACCATAGTAATTATCTCAATGTACATGTATGATTCGATCAAATTCTTTACATGTTTTGCTCCAATCTAAATGCTGTTAATAGTGAAAAGGATTGCCTTAACCTGCATTGCCTCTATAGAATAAGATCAACATGGTTATCATGGCTTTATAGCCATATGTATTATAATGGGTTCCTATCATTACTTACATATGGCTACTTACAGTACAGTATCACATCTTGATACAGCCCTTGCTTGGTCAAAAGTAGTGCACTAAATAGGTGACCAGGTGCTATTTGGGACACAATCTTGATGTTCTTGGAGCTGCTGTGTCCAAAGTCTCCATGGACACATCACTCTCTGTCTGACAGAGAGATGGATACCACTCCCTAATGTGTTTCAGTTATTATCATGTGTTGTCATTACCACTGATGACTAGGCGGTAATGGAGTGAAGGACACAGGTAGGAAATTACACAACAAGCAAGGGTTTAACAGACCATTAGATTATCTTTAGTGATTTTCATACTCCCTTTTACTTGAGCTGTTAGCTATACCATGCTGTAAGGAGTACAGGTGTGTTTCGCACGGTCTTATTTTATAGTCTTATCTAAGCAAACAGTCCTATAGAAATCACTCCACGGGCTAGCTGCCAATGTTTACAGAGGATGGGCCTAGCTTTCAGAGCACCCCGTTTTACACTCTGCAATGTGTAAATCCTGAAACGCATGAAGGCGCAAAACACATGGGAAACGTTGTATGAAATAAATGCCTGCTATTGAACCATGCTCATTGCGCACTCAAACTGGACCTGTAGGCTGTCTGTGTGAACTGGGCAAAAGAGAGGAGCTTTAATTCACATATGTGTTTATTTTGTACCTTATTTTGTACCTAATATTTCAACTGAGGCTTGGGTTTTATTTTTTATTTATTTTTGCGCTCAAGTTCAAAATGAAGTTGACGTTCGAATGCGGTTGCCTGGAGACAATCACGAGACGGGTAAGAAAGGAAAGTGAAAGTAATGTTGACAGTAGCTCCAGGTCTTAACGAGTCCAACCGGCTGTGTGGCTGTCCAGGCGTGGCACTACGATCTGTCACGATGACTCTTGTCAGATTACTGAGGTGTGAATTTTCATCAGCAATAGCAATGGGCGATAATATCATGGATTAAGTAAACGCATGTAATTACACAACAAGCAATGTATTTGTGTGTTCAGGAGGGCGTTTTTGTTGTCAGTTGCCACAGATAATTATTTTTATGAACCGCCTGCTTCGAACAGCCTTGGTTATACTGTAAAAACTAACTTTGAATATATATTTAAAAAATTAACCCTTTAACTAGGCAAGTAAATTATTATTTACAATGACGGCCAAACCCGGATAACGCTGGGCCAATTGTGCGCTGCCGTATGGGACTCCCAATCACGGCTGGATGTAATGCAGCTTCGATTCGAACCAGGTACTGCAGTGGAGCTTCTTGCACTGGGATGCAGTGTCAGACCACTGCGCCACTCGGGAGCTAATATTACTCTTCTTAAAATGAAAGAGAAAAAATGGTGTCGCAGGCCGGATATTGACAAGAAGAAATGTACTCATTTATTAACAACCTAACGTTTTGACAACGGTATTTTGTAAATGTTTGCGTTTCACATAGTGAGGCACCTCCTTTGGTATTGCAAGTGTTTAAGGCTGTCAGTCGCCATCTTTCTCCATATTCAGAATGTGACTAGAATTTACCGAGATAAGCACCTCAATCCCACACAAAAAAACGTATTCATTAAATGTATTTCCTGGTTGTCCCAGGTCTGCGTCGACAACGTCCTGAAGACTATGAAGGAGAATGCCAACAAGGCCAGCAGTATCCTGCTCACTGCTATCCCCTTGATCTGCAACCAGGAGGACTGGACCCACACCATAAAGGCTCTGAAGGTAATATTTGCCATTGTAATATGCCCGGCTCATCTCTACAGGGGGGGTTTAATAGAATTAAGCAGAATAGAATAATTAAACATGATTTATCCTCAGGCAATTAAGTACTTAATTTTTTTCCATCTTACTGAATATTTTTCCCTACTCATCAACCTCACCAAGTCAACGTACAACACAAAATGTGTAACCATATGGGTATGTAGGAGAGCTGGTGCTGCTCAGGGTCTTTCTACCAGGTCAGGCGCTCAGTAAGCACATTCTCAGTGAGTTACTCACTGCTTATTCTCAGTTACTCATTCTCACAGTTACTCACTGCAGAGTCAGCCTGCATCCATATTGAATAGTTATTGGGTGATAAAATGACCTGTCCTGATGCCTTAACATGTCAGGCTTCTGGTCTGTATACAAACGGGTGTTAAAGGGGATGTATTTTAGGACGTCTAGCTCTGAACCTACTGAATCCTGCTTATGGAATTAATGGAATAGTCCCA
The DNA here is from genome assembly GCF_029448725.1 of Salvelinus fontinalis. Lineage (NCBI taxonomy): Eukaryota > Metazoa > Chordata > Actinopteri > Salmoniformes > Salmonidae > Salvelinus > Salvelinus fontinalis. Next base: position 100,720 of record NW_026600773.1, on the reverse strand, counting down.
AAAGTGATGAAATAAATGCTATTTGAACCCAGGTATGGTGTTGAAAGGGATTTCCCTCAGGACACCTGGCTCTGAACCCAATCAGCCATAATGTGAAGGCCCTTAGGCTTACCCTCGCTTTGTTATTCCTCCTCAATGACACTTCAGTCAGTGAGATGGTGACTGCAATTTGACGCGCTAAACAGAAATTCCAGTATGGCATGCTTCGTGACGCAAACACTCAAAACTAACGTATTAGTTTGTTTTACTAACAGATTGCAATATGTATATTTCCTAAACTGTTTTTGTTAGTACCTCTGCTACTATTTTAGTGTGTTTCTGTGTTTGGTTTCTTTCAGGCAACAGCGCAATCCTCAATAATGCTACCGAAACAACACTGAGAACCACCGAAAAGCCCCTCTTCACCCCTGTATATCAGAGAATGACTTGCAACACACCAGCCACCAATACCAACAATGGATTCATCTCGCTCTCTCTCGATTCCTCATCAGTGAATCACAATAAAGTGCCTGATATGCATGTTTTCAGTACTGTACATTTGCCAGGATTTCACAACACATTTGAGTAACATTACATCGTTTGCCAGAAGCATACCATCCTGAATCCCACTGCTGGCTTGCCTCTGAAGCTACGCAGGTTGTTCATGGAGGGGAGACCAGATGCTGCTGGAGGGTGAATAGGAGGCATTCTTCTGGTAAAAAAAAGCTCCCAAGGCAGTGATTGGGGAAATTTCCCTGTGTATGGTGCTGTCTTTCAGATTGGATGTTAAATAGGTGTCATGACTCTGGTCACCTAAAAGATTCCTGCTAAAATAAGGGTAAACATTTCTCTATCTTTATTACATTGTCAGTATTTCACTATAGTTTGTATACTGTTCATTTCAGCCATGTTTTCATACTGTAGATACTAAAATGTATTTAATTACTCATTAAAGTATGTCTTCTGAAAGGTTAAAGGAGTTAGTCAGTTGTTTTCATGGATTGTTTGTAGCCGGTATGGTCTGTACATGTAGGTCTATGACCAGCAAGACTTTTGCACAGAGTATATTTGGAACAGGACATTCAATCAAAAGCAACTGCCACTACTGTTGATAAAGCCTCCAGCCTGTTTATCTGGCTCCGGGGTGAAGTTTCGCTTAGGTACATATCTAGGATCAGCTCCCCCAATCCTAACCATAACCATTTAGTGGGGAAAATGCTAAACTGACCCAAGACCAGTGACTAGGGCCAACTTCACCATACTATGTTTATCCACTTTGTTGCCCTGAAACAAGGTCAAACTACATTGTTGATAGATTCGTGGCTCTTTACTCCTAATTATTAGGTGAGGGAATAGTGGATTCATGGCTCATATTTTCCATTCAATGAAATGCCTTGTTTCATGAAGAAAGACTCCCACTGAGGGCATTATCGATCTATCTTCAAAACACTTCATGTTAACCTAGCATTTATTTTGACAAGTTATGTAGATTGGAAATGTGCTTTCATTTCTATAAAATCAGGAAGTTAGCTAGAATCTTAACCTAACACTTGTTTGTGAAGTGACAACCGCATATGCCTCAACATTGGACTTCCAGTCATTATGTTTTGCATAATGTCACTCTTCTGTTATACAAGTGAAATGATAGGTACTTTTGCAAAATGAGTGTGCCATCATGCCAGATGCTTAAGATTATCCCTTCATCTTGCTACTCTACCTTTAGTGACAAGTTGTCACCATGAAAATACGTTTGATTCGGAGAAAGATGATCAGGAAGTAGACTGACTGGAGGTCGTAAACATAATGCCGCTTAACGCAAGTAAATAAATAGACTTTGAAATGACTAGAATAACAAACTTCAAGAAGCGCACATGGTTTAAATATAGCCTTTCTAAATACACGAATGTTTATATTTTACTATTTAATTAGACGACTTGTGAAATTTGCTTCAAAATGTCCATTAACATTGTATTGGCTCCCCATTCCTGCCTTGTTGATCGTGCATGCAACATTTTGCACCAGTGTTCCAAAGTTATTTGTGGCTTCCCGCTGGCCTGGTGCGAAATGATAAGAGAAACTGCATGGGGCGTCATACGTCGACATCCATGCTTTGGTTATGCTTCTCTCATACACAAAACAAGTGTGTTTTGTCCCAAAAATAGAGCGCTTTCTTTTGCTTTTACCATGGTCTAGTTTATATTGACCTTTCAAATAAAATGTAGCAAAATGGCGGAACGATAAATAACATTTATATTCAAGCAAAAAGTAGGCCTATTAGGCCCATGAACCAAAATCTTGCATTATTCGTGCAATGTACTATTTGAATTTTCAGTTGACGCCCACTTTGCTATCTCCTCTTGTACAGTAAGTTACACACACAGTCTCGTGAGTGTTTATTCCAGTGAAAAATAAATACTTTTAATGATATTGATTTTGAAATAACTGGGCTATTGTGTAGGGCCAGGGCTATTCAACTCTTACCCTACGAGGACCGGCTCACCGATGACCGGAGCCTGCCGGTTTTCTGTTCTGCCTGATAATAAATTGAACCCACCTTGTGACCCAGGACTAAATCAGTCCTTGATTAGAGGGGAACAATGAAACAACTTAGTGGAACTGGCTTCGAGGTCCAGAGTTGAGTTTGAGGGGTGTGATCTATGTTAAATAAACACAATAGGTCTCGCAGCCTATCCAAACATTCAACAGAACAGGAACGTTCCCATTATAGTAGGCCTAAATAAAAGGTATGTTGAAGTTGTAAAAATAATGAATAAGTAAATAGTTGGTTATCGAGCTGAAGGGACACACCTTACTTATCTCACGAATGGACACGCTAATTCATTGTGGTCTAGATCCTTCCATTATTTAGATTATTTCCTGCCATCAAAAGTTAAACATTTCGTTCAATGTCGATGCATTGTAGCGAAACGTATGGTTTTCAAATTGAGCTCCATAAATACTTAATTATAGCCTAAATTAATACATATTTAAGTAGGTAGGTCTACTTAAATAATTCAGAATCGAAGTAACCAATTTTAGGTTTGACATGAAACAATGTTCTCTGAATTATTCAAAATCGAAACATCAACAGCTTTATATACAGGAAGTCCAGACCCATTTCCAAATGTCCAATAACACTTGTCTTAATATAAACAATTATGGATTATTATCAAAATACACAAATCCATACCCCACATACATTTTTACTTTTGGATTTCTAATAATTCGTTATTTTAGAAGAGTTCAATTCTAAAATAAGATACAAACTCATCATATAGGCCTAATGCAATTTGAGAAAAACAATCATTTCTCCAATCAAAAGTTCAAACGGGTGTATTGAAGGTATCAATACCTGTGTGCTTTTATTTTTGGTTCAGTAAATCCCTCACCTTATCAATATGGCAGAGTATATCTTTTCCTATAGCAACGCCAAAGCAGTCTATCTGTGATTATTACATGATTTAATATTTTAAAAAACCCAAATATCCTAATTACAACTTAACACTAAAAACAAAAATGGTACATGTACTTATAAATCTTAAGCCTAATTAACAAACCGTTGATTAAGTGCATAAGTGCAATACTCTTTGAGAGGCATAAATAAAGCATTTTTTTTTATCGAGAAAAAAAGTGTTTAAGAAATGAATGGGTCTAGAATATACATCCGTATTCTATACAATAAAATCGTCACACAAATAAATACAACGTATCTTTGATTTCACAAAGCCTGCAGAAACGCAACGACATTATGATGTCCACTTTCTCTCGCCAAATCGATTGGCCGGCAGTTCCTATTGTCCCGGCTATTCGGATCGGCGAGGAATTGGACAAGGATCTCTACCGTGTCCAAAAAGCCCATCCTGGCGGCATCGTGTAACGGCGTTGTCCCAGTGTGTCGGTCTGCGATATTAGGATCCGCTCCTTTCATTAGTAACAACTGCGCCACTGGTGAACTGCCCATCATCATCACCTAGGAAATACAAATCCAGTTGATTTTACTTACAGATCTTCTGCTAGAATATTTAATAAATATGGCTATATTTGCGAGGAAAATAATGTTGCCATGGTGTGTAATACGTTATTTAGAGGGGCATTTGAATAACACTAAATAATACATTACCCCTATAGTTCTATCAGACCATAAAAGCGCATGCTTTTCGTTTCAGATTGCTTAAAGTGTTTTAAATATCCAACAATGTCGGTGCTGTTATTCACTTAACAATTTAATAACAATATAATAATGGATCTAAATTACAAAAAAAAGCAGTTAGGCCCAACTGATGCTATAACACTGTTAAAGGGTATAAGTCGGCCTACAATTTATCTTATGATTTCGATGTAACTTTTTTTAATTGCAGCCCCACCTTTCCTATTGTAGCAAACCTAAAGAGCATCAACATGTAGGGCTATCAAAGTTAAGGCCAAATATAGATAGGAAGAGTCAGCCATGGCATTTTGATAGCAGCCCAAGGAAATTGTTTTTTTTTTTAGAGTAAGTCATTAAATCTGAACATATTAATAATTTAAAATGAGATAGATCATGTTATATGGATAACTTTGGCCATTTTTGGGAGAGCAATTTTGAGTTTGGAAGGTTGGGTGTGGTGACCTGTATAAATTCTCCATCGCCCCGGTATAGCTTACATTGGTAATGCCATGGACCATTTTGATAGAGTATAATATCGAATTATTTCTATGTTTATTTGAAAGACAAACCCGTGGAAATATTTCGAACAATAGAAGTAACAATTTGGACTTGATAAAAGTTAATGACAGGCCTATAGAAGCCCCCAGGCAATTGCACACCATTCCCATCACTCGGTTCCTGAGGCGCAACAGACTAAACTATGAAATAAAGCACATTAAAATATATAGAATATATAACAAAGGTAATACAGCTCCCATGCTAATTATTTCACAGTATGACATGCTGTTCTAGTAATTTGTTAAGACAGTTTATGTTTTCAACCTAAAACAGTCGATTTTTTTTTAACAAAGCGGCATGGGCCGTCTCTGCAACGTTAAAATATTGATGACACCGTTGAACATTTACTCTCGTTTACAATAAACACGACACGATCTTCACCAATAAGCAAGACGACTAGAGCGTAGCGCGAGACACTTACCTGCAGAGGTGTCCGTCCAAAGCAGTTTACACCGTTGACGTCCACTCCACTTTGTAATAGAATTTTAACACGATCGGTGTTGCCAGTCGCCGCTGCTGAGGCTAGATCATCCTCGAGTGGCATCGTCATGAGCAGAGATAACACCGCTCGGCTCGTGTCAATAACAGTCCAGCACTTCACAGATCCCTTTGACAGGTAGCTTCACAATGTCAATATCCGGACATCTCGCGCAAAATTATATTCCTTCGAAATAAGCCAAAACAGTCGTTGACGTTTCCTCTTTCAGGCTTCATTCGCATGTAACGTGATAGAAAGATCCTAGGTCAGTTGGCTAGAATAAATTAAAGCGTAGATCGTATGACCGATCAGACGGTAGTGTGTCTGGACTTGCCTGTGTTTTGAATTGCTGACGTCATTCTGCAGCAGAGCTAACCAGTCGCGCATGCTCTTTTGGAGCTCTAAAGAACACAGTACCAGGAAGAGAGCGAGGTTGTTGACTGTAGAGTTTACAGTGGAAAAACAGTGGGACAAATGTTTCGTCAAATCGTCTAAAACCAAGGTGTTGAATATGAGCTTTTGGATATCAATGTGAAACCTATGCTGCTACAATGTCGCCACATTTGTTGTTACAAAATAACTGTATGCGCTGCAATCTACTGCTATAATGTATCACCGTCTCTGGCAGATATTATTGCAGCGCGTGCCTCTCTACACGCTCGGATAGTACAGAATGCTGGTTACACCCGCATTAGGACACAGCAGGTGGCAATCACCATAGAACTCAGCTGCTTTCTGCCTGTAGACCTATAGCCTCAATGTCAATACTATTGAGGAACATGTCTGTTTGCCATGCACCTATTGGTGTATTCAATAATGTAGGCTAAAGCAATTGTGCACGTTATATACTGAACGAAAATATAAACGCAACATGCAACTATTTCAAGGTTTTTACTGAGTTACAGTTAATCTCAGGAAATCAGTCAATTGAAATAAATTAGGCCCTAATCTATGGATTTCACGAATGGGCAGGGCGCAGCCATGGGTGGGCCTTGGAGGGCATAGGCCCACCCACTTGGGAGGAAGGCTCAGCCAATCAGAAAAAGTTTTCCCCACAAAAGGGCTTTATTATAGACAGAAATACTCCTCAGTTTCATCAGCTGCCCGGGTGGGTGGTCTCAGACGATTAGGCAGGTGAAGAAGCAGGATGTGGAGGTCCTGGACTTTCAAAGGTCTTACAGTGCCTTCAAAAAGTATTCACAAAGCTTGACTTTTTCCACATTTTGTTGTGTTACAGAGATAATTTTTGTCACTGGCCTACACATAATACCCCATAATGTCAACGTGGAATTATGTTTTTTGAAAATGTTGCTAATAAATTAAAAATAAAAAGTTGAAATGACTTGAGTCAATAAGTATTCAACTGCTTTGTAATGGCAAGCCTAAATATGGTCAGGAGTAAAAATGTGCTTAACAAGTCACATAATAGGTTAGGGTTAGGACTCAGTCTGTGTGCAATATAGTGTTTAACATGATTTTTGAATGACTACCTCATCTCTGTACCCCACACATAAAATGATCTGTAAGGTCCCTCAGTCGAGCAGTGAATTGCAAACACAGATTCTACCACAAAGACCAGGGAGGTTTTCCAATGGGGCAAGCTATTGGTAGTTGGGTAAAAAAAGCAGACATTGAATATCATCTTAAGCATGGTGAAGTTATTAATTACACTTTGGATGGTGTATCAATGCACCCAGTCACTATACATATACAGGTGTCCTTACTAACTGGAGAGGAAGGAAACCAATCAGGGATTTCACCATGAGGCCAATGGTGACTTTAAAAAAGTTACAGAGTTTAGTGGCTGTGATAGGAGAAAATTGAGGATGTATCAACAACATTGTAGTTACTCTACAATACTAGAGCGAGAAGAAGGAAGCCTGTACAGAAATTAAATATTATAAAAACCTGCGTTCTGTTTGCAACAAGGCACGGAAGTAATACTGCAAAAAATGCACTTTTTGTCCTGAATACAAAATGTTATATTTGGGACAAATCCAATACGACACATTACTGAGTACCACTCTCCATATTTTAAAGCATAGTGGTGGCTGCATCATATTATGGGTAGGCTTGCAATCGTTAAGGACTGGGGAGTTTTTCAGGATAAAAAAGAAACAGAATAGAGCTAAGCACAGGAAAAATGGCAAAATCTACACTGGAGTTGCTTACCAATAAGACAGTGAATGTTCCTGAGTGGCCAACTTGCAGTTTTGACTAAAATGTGCTTGAAAATCTATGGCAGACCTGAAAATGGTTGTCAAGCAATGATCAACAACCAATTTGACAGAGCTTGAATAATTTTTTAAAGAATAATGGGCAAATGTTGCACAATCCAGGTGTGGAAAGGTCTTAGAGACTTACCCAGAAAGACTCACAGCTGTAATTGCTGCCAAAGGTGATTCTAACGTGTGTTGACTCAGAGGGTTGAATAATTATCGGATCAAGATATATTAAGGTTTTATAAAAATAAAAATGATGTTAGAATTTTTCTTCCACTTTGACATTACAGAGTATTTTGTGTAGATTGTTGACAAAAAATGACAATTTAATCAATCCATTTGAATCCCACTTTGTAAACACAACAAAATGTTGAAAAAGTCAAGGAGTGTGAATACTTTCTGAAGGCACTGTATATGCTATTTTATTCATTTAGTAGCAGCAAGAGCAAAAACAAAGTTTTGGCTGTTAGTGTGTGTGATTTCACATTCTCCAGAAGGACCGGAAGCAATTTGAAGGACTTGACTTAGGGAATTTACATTCACTAAATTAATAAAATCCATATGCAGCTAATCAAAAGCAAAAGGGAAAATGGTTGCTCTTATTCGTCTAAGGCCAAAGTGGAATCTCTCGATCTTGAGAAGATTCTATGGTAGCGAGATTATATTAACGGAGGATGATGATGATGAATGAAGAGTTAGTGTGTGTCAAGCCGTGCCGTGTTGTCAGGTCTGTCTGGGTAAATGTACATTATGTGTTCTGTGTGGAATGCCATTGTGTTAATAGTCTGAGGGTTCGTGGCCTGTCGTGATTGAGGTTTGGCGTGGGCGGAGGTGAGTTGGTTTGGAAGTCCCCCTTCACTATTGATGCCGCGTGTAAGTTAAAAAAGGACTCCTCCGTACAATAAGGCCTAATAAAGTGTATAGGTCAAGTCCGGTCGTGTGCTGTAAACATCCAAACTACAGCAGGGTACACAACAGACATTTTTACACAGTCAGGAATGTGCTTTGAAGACAGTTAAACATTGAAGATCAGTTTTAATAACAGGCCCAGCCCCTCATCAAAGGACTCTGACTGACTCGGCGGTTTTTCTCTATGGGGCTTGGATGCAGGATGATGACATCAGAGGGCTTTGAACTCCATGGTTAGAAAAATCTCCTGCTCAGTGCTAAAATTAACACATTTGCTTAGACAGGAGGACTTTAGATAGAAGCTTCTGTAATCGTTTGAGAGAAACTGCTTTTAAAGAGATAACTAGGTTGTCTTGGTCTTCCTCCAGAATAGGAATATTTGGACTTGCACGGTGGCCTTAGCAATGAATGAAAACATTAAACAAATGTGAACCCTCCTCCTGCAAATCCAATGTCCTGAACTCTATTTAAACCACGGCTGTGCTGAATATCCCCTAACATCTTAGTGCTGCCTACTGCCCAATGATCCAACACTTCCCAGACAAGCCAAGAAGGGGAATACCTCCTTTCTGATTCCAGATGAATGATGTCACCTTGTCTGGGCTGTTTTCTTGAAAGCCCCTTTCTATTGACCGTTTCACACCCTTCCATCACTTTCATCCTTTACCACTTCAAAATAATCTCAAGCATTCGAGAGCCTTAAATGTTGAGTAAATGTCTATCAACCCCTATGGAGTCATATGTGACAGATTATGAACCATATCGTTATGAATTTTGAAAATGTGTACAGGAAAAGTGAGTAGTAGTTGATTTCGGTTCTCAGTTTCCGTAATAGGTCTAGTTTCTGTTTTCTGGGGGGGTTTCAGTTTGAATTGATCACAATATAGTTCTTTAACAAACACGTAAGAGTGTACAGTATGTGCGTTATTGTTTCATTTGAATAGAGGTGTTGTCAGAGATGCTTGTCTGCCCTGATATGCTTGGCTATGCCTCCACCCTGTGGGATACCATGCTTCTACAGGCAGAGACAGTATGAGCCAGCCAGCTCTCCCACTCACCCTGACGAGACACACTGACGATATTAATAACCTCTCGTTTCTGGCGTATTAACCATACCAACGTGTGGTATTTCACTCTGCTCCGATGAGAGGGAGCCACTGTGCCCTAGTTCTACTTTCACATTGTTTTCATTTCTCATACAGTCCCTGGAGCTTATAGCCTACCCTGAATGATAGGAGTCATCCACAGTCTAATCCTTTTACATTTGTGCCTTGCTCAAGAGCACATCGGCATATTTTTCACCTAGTCAGCTCGGGGATTCAAACCATTTACGTTTTGGTTACTGGCTCAATGCTCTTAACTGCTAGGCTACCTGCCACCCCTAATCCTAAGGACTCCCTTGTCCTCACCTAGGCTTGAAAAATTAGTTGAAAATGCATTCATTGTGTTAATATTGTGTTACAATGTAATTCAATACATTTCAAGCCTAACACAAACAAATCTGGTTTGAAATACATTTTCAGTTTTGTGAGTTTATTCATAATCATGTTCTTAGCTCTTGTGTGAAACTTCCAGTTAGGGTTTACCTGTGTGCTTCACGGTTGCTCTCTTCAGCACTTCCACGTCTCTCCCAGCTGTGTGTAATTTACTTCTGCCAGATAGGGGTTGACTGAGTCATGTGTCCAGAGCAGACTTTGTTTTACAGTACACAGACACACCCTCCTCTGCTATCTGTAGTTAGAACAGATTATATCAAAGGAGAAAACACGCACCATGACTTGGGTCAGACACACAGGGACGGTCTCTGACACGGCATGAGCATTCAAATGTCAGTTTATGGGTGATAAAGTCTCGGTCATGTTGGCTTTGGAATGCTGTACGTCTGTTCAGTGGGTTAGTTTCCATGGGAAAAAGGTAACAGCAGACATGCATTAAATGCTTCTTGAATACAATGTCAGTACAGTAGGTATGTTTCCATTGAAGGAGGTATCAAAGACAATTTATTGTTTTGTTTCGTTGAGATAAAAAACAGATTTCGCTAGAGACCTGCTCAAATGTTGTTTGAGGATGATGTTGTATAGAAAGAAAGACACTATATATGTTTCCAACAATTTAATGGGTAAACCTCATAACCAACGTTTCGGCAACGCAGTGCCTTCTTCTGGGTGGAAGACAATGCTGAACAGTGTTTGTGGGTAAACTCTACTGTGAGTCACTGACTGTACTGTATCACTGGCCCAGAGGCCTGTTCTGCTGACTAGACTATTGTTAATGGTAGTGTTGTAGATTCTTTAGGTGTGCAGCTGTCATGTCGAAACTAAGTCAGGGGAAGCAGCCAGTATAGTATCCAAACTCAGAGACCTGCATCTTATAATTGTATTTTTTTTAAACCCTGTATACCACGTTAGGATAGAGTAATTATGTTAGACACCAAGTTTTCTCAGAGGAAGCTGTCTATGTAGATCAGTGAATGCTTTGTCTGTCTTGTTCACGGAGTGAGAAACTTGACCTTGGCAATGAACTCTAAAATAGGACCAGGAGACAGCCAGTGTGTTGGAGAAAGACCAAACATGAGGCATCATCGGCTGGATCAAAGAAGGTACAAATATACAGAAATCCCATAATAGAGCAAGATGTTAAAGTCTAGCAACATACAACAGGAGCCTACTTCCCTTCCATCTAGGAATAGTCATCGCTGACATAAACTCCTGTTTTAGCAGCGTTAACGGGAAGAAGCTCCGCTCACACAAACATTCCTGAATCCTAACTTCCTGGCTAATAAGCAAGTAAACCCATAGAATTTTTTTTGTATTTATATTTTACCGGTTTGCTTCCACCCCCGTTCTCAAAGTTCTCTATGTTTAGAAAAGTCTGGTGCTTTGGATTACTGTTAAAATATTTGGAAATACTGTTACTATTTTGGATCAATGGAAATTCAGTTATACCACTCAAAATAATTTGTTTGTTTGTGTGTGTGTGTGTGTGTGTGCGTGCGTGCGTGCGTGCGCATGTGTGTGTGCGTGTGTGATGATGAGGAGGCTGATGTGGATGATGCATACATACTATGGGTCAGTCTGAGGTGAGACACAGCGAATAAGTTCTCTTCCAGAATGGAATTCATCTCTCTAACCTTGCATTGACCCTGACTATGTTGACGCATCATCACACATCCACTCTATGGCCATTCCAGATGTCTTTGTTGTCCTACTCTATGCACTGAATGTCAAACACAAAGGGAAGTACATCCGAGGCCCATATCTTTAATGAACAACACACACACTCGGGTGACATGTTTGTCATGGTAACATGTTTTGTAACCTTTTTTAAATTTTGTAATTTTTTTATTTAACCTTTATTTAACTAGGCAAGTCAGTTAAGAACAAGTTCATATTTACAATGACGGCCTAGGAACAGTGGGTTAACTGCCTTGTTCAGGGGCAGAACGACAGATTTTTACCTTCTCAGCTCGGGGATTCAATCGAGCAACCTTTCTGTTACTGGCCCAATTGCTCTAACCACTAGGCTACCTGCCACCCTACCTGACCTTCTGAAGCAGACATACTTGAACCCCTTTCGTCTATGATCACGTACATCAGAAATTAAAGAGCTTTGATGGGACACAGTGGGAACCAAACCAATTCCGTGTCTGCTATTCAAAGTCCTTAGTCCGTTTGTCTGGCATAATATTACATTAATAGAACACTGTGATTAGTAGAATAGCTGTAGAGGTGATATAGAACACTGTGATTAGTAGAATAGCTGTAGAGGTGATATAGAACACTGTGATTAGTAGAATAGCTGTAGAGGTGATATAGGACACTGTGATTAGTAGAATAGCTGTAGAGGTGATATAGAACACTGTGATTAGTAGAATAGCTGTAGAGGTGACATAGAACACTGTGATTAGTAGAATAGCTGTAGAGGTGATATAGAACACTGTGATTAGTAGAATAGCTGTAGAGGTGATATAGAACACTGTGATTCGTAGAATAGCTGTAGAGGTGATATAGGACACTGTGATTAGTAGAATAGCTGTAGAGGTGATATAGGACACTGTGATTAGTAGAATAGCTGTAGAGGTGATATAGAACACTGTGATTAGTAGAATAGCTGTAGAGGTGACATAGAACACTGTGATTAGTAGAATAGCTGTAGAGGTGATATAGAACACTGTGATTAGTAGAATAGCTGTAGAGGTGATATAGAACACTGTGATTCGTAGAATAGCTGTAGAGGTGATATAGAACACTGTGATTAGTAGAATAGCTGTAGAGGTGACATAGAACACTGTGATTAGTAGAATAGCTGTAGAGGTGATATAGAACACTGTGATTAGTAGAATAGCTGTAGAGGTGATATAGAACACTGTGATTCGTAGAATAGCTGTAGAGGTGATATAGAACACTGTGATTAGTAGAATAGCTGTAGAGGTGATATAGAACACTGTGATTAGTAGAATAGCTGTAGAGGTGATATAGAACACTGTGATTAGTAGAATAGCTGTAGAGGTGATATAGAACACTGTGATTAGTAGAATAGCTGTAGAGGTGATATAGAACACTGTGATTAGTAGAATAGCTGTAGAGGTGATATAGAACACTGTGATTCGTAGAATAGCTGTAGAGGTGATATAGAACACTGTGATTAGTAGAATAGCTGTAGAGGTGACATAGAACACTGTGATTAGTAGAATAGCTGTAGAGGTGACATAGAACACTGTGATTCGTAGAATAGCTGTAGAGGTGATATAGGACACTGTGATTAGTAGAATAGCTGTAGAGGTGACATAGAACACTGTGATTAGTAGAATAGCTGTAGAGGTGACATAGAACACTGTGATTCGTAGAATAGCTGTAGAGGTGATATAGGACACTGTGATTAGTAGAATAGCTGTAGAGGTGATATTAAAAGGGTTGTAATAGCAATAGAAGTAGAAGTAGAGCAAAGCATCTTTGACGTGCTTAAAGATACTGACATACTGAAAGATACTGACGTACTGAATGATACTGACGTACTGAATGATACTGACATGCTTAAAGATACTGACATACTGAATGATACTGACATGCTTAAAGATACTGACATACTGAATGATACTGACATTCTTAAAGATACTGACATACTGAAAAATAGTGACATTCTTAAAGATACTGACATACTGAAAAATACTGACGTGAGTAATAGATACTGACATGCTTAAAGATACTGACATACTGAAGATACTGACATACTGAAGATACTGACATACTGAAAGATACTGACATTCTTAAAGATACTGACGTGCTTAAAGATACTGACATACTGAAGATACTGACATACTGAATGATACTGACATACTGAAAGATACTGACATACTGAAAGATACTGAAAGACACTGAAGTACTGAAAGATACTGAAGTACTGAAAGATACTGACATACTGAAAGACACTGAAGTACTGAAAGAAACTGACATACTGAAAGATACTGAAGTACTGAAAGATACTGACATACTGAAAGATACTGACATACTGAAAGATACTGAAAGACACTGAAGTACTGAAAGACACTGACATACTGAAAGATACTGACATACTGAAAGATACTGACATACTGAAAGACAATGAAGTACTGAAAGATACTGACGTACTGAAAGATACTGAAAGATACTGAAGTACTGAAAGATACTGACGTACTGAAAGATACTGAAAGATACTGACATACTGAAAGATACTGACATACTGAAAGACACTGAAGTACTGAAAGATACTGACGTACTGAAAGATACTGAAAGATACTGACATACTGAAAAATACTGACATAATGAAAGATACTGACGTGATTAAAAGATACTGACATAATGGCAGATACTGACATACTGAAAGATACTGACATACTGAAAGATACTGACATACTGAAAGATACTGACGTACTGAAAGATACTGACATACTGAAAGTTACTGACATACTGAAATATACTGACATGATTAATAGATACTGACATGCTTAAAGATACTGACGTACTGAATGATACTGACATACTGAAAGATAGTGACGTACTGAATGATACTGACATACTGAAAGATACTTACATACTTAAAGATACTGACATACTGAAAGATACTGACGTACTGAATGATACTGACATGATTAATAGATACTGACATACTGAAAGATACTGACATACTGAAAGATACTGACATATTGAAAGATACTGACATACTGAAAGATACTGACATACTGAAAGATACTGACATACTGAAAGATACTGACATGCTTAAAGATACTGACATACTGAAAGATACTGACGAACTGAAAGATACTGACATACTGAAAGATACTGGCGTGATCAATAGATACTGACGTACTGAAAGAAACTGACATACTGAAAGATACTAACGAACTGAAAGATACTGACATACTGAAAGATACTGACGTAATTAATAGATACTGACATACTGAAAGATACTGACATACTGAAAGATACTGACATACTGAAAGATACTGACATACTGAAAGATACTGACGAACTGAAAGATACTGACGTACTGAAAGATACTGACATACTGAAAGATACTGACGAACTGAAAGATACTGACATACTGAAAGATACTGACATACTGAAAGATACTGACATACAATGCCTTCAGGCTTCAGACAGTATTCACCCTTGACTTTTCCCACATTTTGTTGTGTTACAATGTGGGATTAAAATTGATTTAATTGTCATTGTTGGTCAACGATCGACACAAAATACTGTAATGTCAAAGAGGAAAGGAAAATTCTAACATACATTTAAACATCCTCTCACTGTCAACTGCGTTTATTTTCAGCAAACTTAACATGTGTAAATATTTGTATGAACATAAGATTCAACAACTGAGACATAAACTGAACAAGTTCCACAGACATGTGACTAACAGAAATGGAATAATGTGTCCCTGAACAAAGGTGGGGTCAAAATCAAAAGTAACAGTAACAGTCAGTATCTGGTGTGGCCACCAGCTGCATTAAGTACTGCAGTGCATCTCCTCCTCATGGACTGCACCAGATCTGCCAGTTCTTGCTGTGAGATGTTACCCCACTCTTCCACCAAGGCACCTGCAAGTTCCCGGACATTTCTGGGGGGAATGGCCCTAGCCCTCACCCTCCGATCCAACAGGTCCCAGACGTGCTCAATGGGATTGAGATCCGGGTTCTTCGCTGGCCATGGCAGGACACTGACACCCCTGTCTTGTAGGAAATCACGCACAGAACGAGCAGTATGGCTGGGGGCATTGTCATGCTGGAGGGTCATGTCAGGATGAGCCTGCAGTGAGGGTACCACATGAGGGAGGAGTATGTCTTCCCTGTAACACACAGCGTTGAGATTGCCTGCAATGACAACAAGCTCAGTCCGATGATGCTATGACACACCGCCCCAGACCATGACGGACCCTCCACCTCCAAATCGATCCCGTTCCAGAGTACAGGCCTCGGGGGAACTCTCATTCCTTCGATGATAAACGCGAATCCTACCATCACCCCTGGTGAGACAAAACTGCGACTCGTCAGTGAAGAGCACTTTTTGCCAGTCCTGTCTGGTCCTGGTACGGCGGGTTTGTGCCCATAGGCGATGTTGTTGCCGGTGATGTCTGGTGAGGACCTGGCTGACAACAGGCCTACAACCCCTAAGTCCAGCCTCTCTCAGCCTATTGCGGACAGTCTGAGCACTGATGCAGGGATTGTGCGTTCCTGGTGTAACTCGGGCAGTTGTTTTTGCCATCCTGTGCCTGTCCCGCTGGTGTGATGTTCAGATGTACCGATCCTGTGCAGGCGTTGTTGCACGTGGTCTGCCACTGTGAGGACGATCAGCTGTCCGTCCTGTCTCCCTGTAGTGCTGTCTTAGGCGTCTCACAGTACGGACATTGCAATTTATTGCACTGACCATATCTGCAGTCCTCATGCCTCCTTGCAGCATGCCTAAGGCACGTTCACTCAGATGAGCAGGGACCCTGGGCATCTTTCTTTTGGTGTTTTTCAGAGTCAGTAGAAAGGCCTCTTTAGTGTCCTAAGTTTTCATAACTGTGATCTTAATTGCCTACCGTCTGTAAGCTGTTAGTGTCTTAACCACCGTTCCACAGGTGCATGTTCATTAATTGTTTATGGTTCATTGAACAAGCATGGGAAACAGTGTTTAAACCCTTTACAATGAAGATCTGTGAAGTTATTTGGATTTTTACGAATTATCTTTGAAAGACATAGTCCTGAAAAAGGGACGTTTCTTTTTTTGCTGAGTTTATCTTGATTAGGTAAGTATTCAAACCACTTAGTCAATAGATGTTAGAATCACTTTTGGCAGCTATTACATTTGTGAGTTTTTCTGTGTAAGTCTGTAAGAGCTTTGCATACCTGGATTGTACAATATTTAGCCCATTATTCAACTCCAGTGTAGATTTGGCCTTGTCTTTTAGGTTATTTTTCCTGCTGAAAGGTGAATTTGTCTCCCTGTGTCTGTTGGGAAGAAAATTGAACATGGTTTTCCTCTAGGATTTTGCCTGTACTTAGCTGTATTCTGTTTCTTTTTATTAAAAAAACATCTCTAGTCATTGATGATGACAAGCATACCCATAACATGATTTATGCTTGAAAATATATATACAATGTTTAACCATTAAACTCTGTAACTGTTTTAAAATCTCCATTGGCCTCATGGTGAAATCTCTGAGCAATTTCCTTCCTCTCCGGCAACTGAGTTAGGAAGGAGGCCTGTATCTTGATAATGACTGGGTGTATTGATACACCATCCAAAGTGTAATTAGTAACTTCACCATGCTCAAAGGGATATTCAGAGTCCGCTTTTAATTTATTAATTTTTTTAACACATCTACCAATCGGTGCCCTTCTTTGTGAGTCATTGAAAAAACTCCCTGGTCTTTGTGGATCTGTGATTGAAATTCACTACTTGATTGAAGGACCTTAGAGATAATTGTATGTGTGGGTTCAGAGATGGGGTAGTAATAAAAAAAGTACGTTCACCACTATTATTGAACACAGAATGAGTCCATGCAACTTATTATGTGATTTGCTAAAAACATTTTTTTACTCCTGAACTTATTTAAGCTTGCCATAACAAAGGGGTTGAATACTTATTGACTCAAGACATTTCAACGTTTCCTTTTTTATACATTTCAGAAGTTCCACTTTGAAATTATGGGGCATTGTGTGTAGATCAGTGACACAATATATCAAGTTGATCATTTTTTTATTCTGTAACACAACAAGATGTGGAACAAGTAAAGGGGTGAGAATACTTTCTGAAGGGATTTTACTTAAAGATACTGACATACTCTGTAAAGGCAGTCAATGTTGTTCTCCCCCTTAAACGAGGAGGAGCATGGATAGGACCAAGATGCGGATTGAGGGAAATAAGCCATCTTTTAATGAACACAGCAAAACAAGACACTACAAAAACTACAAAACAACAAACGTGACTAACCTTCAACTGTCCTGTGTGGACACAGGAACAAACACCCACAAAAACCCAGTGAAACCCTGGCTACCTTAGTATGACTCTCAATTAGAGACAAACGATACACACCTGTCTCTAATTGAGAATCACACCAGGCCGAACACAAAAACCAACCTAGAAATACAAAACCCAGACTGCCCACCCAAAACACACGCCCTGACCATAACACATACAAAACCAACATAAAACAGGTCAGGACCGTTACATACTCAAAGATACTTTGTCTGTAATCCGTAAGAAGATAGGCCAAAGTTTTGCTGCTTTGAAAACTGATGACTCATTCCTTAAATGTGGTTGAGCCGTCTGGACTGGAAACTGTATACTTAAAAATCTAGTCGTACAAGATTCTTCACTCAACAACTTTCAAATCAAATCAAATACATTTTTATTTGTCACATGCGCGGAAAACAACAGGTGGAGACCTTACAGTGAAACGCTTACTTACAAGCCCTTAACCAACAATGCAGTTTTAAGAAAATACCCCCCAAAAAGTAAGAGATAAGAATAACAAATAATTCAAGAGTAGCAATAAATAACATTAGTGGGGCTATATTCAGGGGGTACCGGTACAGAGTCAATGTGTCAATGTGCGGGTGGCACCGGTGTCGAGGTAATTTAGGTAATTATGTACATGTAGGTAGAGTTATTAAAGTGGCTATGCATAGATAATAACAGAGAGTAGCAGCAGCGTAGGGAGGGCAATGCAAATAGTCTGGGTAGCCATTTGATTAGCTGTTCAGGAGTCTTCAGGAGGCTTGGGGGTAGAAGCTGTTTAGAAGCCTCTTGGACCTAGACTTGGCACTCTGGTACCGCTTGCCGTGCAGTAGCACAGAGAATAGTCTATGACTAGGGTGGCTGGAGTCTTTGACAATTTTAGAGGCCTTCCTCTGACACCGCCTGGTATAGAGGTCCTGGATGGCAGGAAGCTTGGCCCTGGTGATGTACTGGGCCGTACGCACTACCCTCTGTAGTGCCTTGCGGTCAGAGGCCGAGCAGTTGGCATACCAGGCAGTGATGCAACCCGTCAGGATGCTCTCAATGGTGCAGCTGTAGAACCTTTTGACGATCTGAAGACCCATTTTTATTGTTTGTGCATTTCTTTGCAAATTGCTCCCTCCTCCCCTGTTTGTATTTTGTATAATATAAGAATAATTTAAATAAATAAAAAAGGTTTCCCAACAATAATTAGAATAGTAGTTGGATAATAATGGCGTTTTTAGTGTTCTCTCTGCTAAACACACTTCACATTCAGGTTAGTAGATGGGCGCTAGTGGATTAGAGTGTGCCTCTCTCCACTTGATCTCATTGCATCACACACACATGACATGACTGGGTACAATGGTCTGTTTGTCAGGGCTGTCCCAGGTTGGACACAGCTGTTCCAGGGCTGGCTCATAGTGGAGCGCTGAGAGCACACGGCCCGCTCCCCAGTCACATGCACAGGGACGGAGCAACCACCAACCACCACTCACTTATGACTGGCCCCGGGGGCCGTGAGCCACACACAGGGAGAGAGAGAGAACAGAGAGAGAGTTTTGATTTATTATCTGTTTCACTTGCTTTGGCAATGTAAACATGTGTTTCCCATGCCAATGAAGCACTTTGAATTCAATTCAATTGAATTGAGTGAGAGGGAAAGAGAAAGAAAGAGAGAGAGTGACTAACACTTAACGCTACACAGAACAATATTCATCCTCATTGACCCACGCCCCACCCTACCAAGCACGCACATCATTTTATGGCACACAAACTGTTACACAGAAGAGACCATGTCATTTTTGGTAAACGCCATAAAATGACAATCATTTACCTTGTGGCCTGTTATTAGAGGTAACCGACTGATTTAAGAAGAGAAAGGCCAGTGTCGTTGTTGGAAGAATAATTTTGTAATAACCGACTGATTTAAGAAGAGAAAGGCCAGTGTAGTTGTAGGAAGAATAATTTAGTGGAATCTAAAGTTCAGTTTGTTGTTTTCTGTGACAAGAAGACTGATGTTTTTTTTATATTATAAACTGGGTGGTTCGATCCCTAAATGCTGATTGGCTGACAGCCATGGTATATCAAATCAAATCAAATTTTATTGGTCACATACACATGGTTAGAAGATGTTAATGCGAGTGTAGCGAAATGCTTGTGCTTCTAGTTCTGACAGTGCAGTAATATTTAACAACAAATTCACAATGACTACCTTATACACACAAATGTAAAGGGATAGATAAGAATATGTACATATAAATATATGGATGAGCGATGACCATGAGGCATAGGCAAGATGCCGTAGATGGCATAGAATACAGTATATACATATGAGATGGGTAATGTAGGTTATGTAGACATTATTAAAGTGGCATTATTTAAAGTGACGAGTGATACCTTTATTAAATCCATTTATTAAATGTATTAGATTTATTAAAGTGGCCAGAGATTTGAGTCTGTATGTTGGCAGCAGCCACTCTAGTGATGGCTGTTTAACAGTCTGATGGCCTTGAGATAGAAGCTGTTTTTCAGTCTCTCGGTTCCTGCTTGGATGCACCTGTACTGACCTCGCCTTCTGGATGATAGCGGGGTGAACAGGCAGTGGCTCGGGTGGTTGTTGTCCTTGATGATCTTTTTGACCTTCCTGTGACATCGGGTGCTGTAGGTGTCCTGGAGGGCAGGTAGTTTGCCCCCGGTGATGCGTTGTGCAGACCTCACTACCCTCTGGAGAGCCTTGAGGTTGTGGGCGGAGCAGTTGCCTTACCAGGCGGTGATACAGCCCGACAGGATGCTCTCGATTGTGCATCTGTAAAAGTTTGTGAGTGTTTTAGGTGACAAGCACAAAAATGTTCAGCCTCTACTACTGTCCCATCGATGTGGATAGGGGGGCTCTCTCTGCTGTTTCCCGAAGTCCATGATCATCTCTTTTGTTTTGTTGACTTTATGTGAGAAGTTATTTTCCTGACACCACACTCCGAGTGCCCACACCTCTTCCCTGTAGGCTGTCTTGTTGTTGTTGTTGGTAATCAAGCCTATTACTGTTGTGTCGTCTGTAAACTTGATGATTGAGTTGGAGGCGTGCGTGGCCACGCAGTCATGGGTGAACAGAGTACAGAAGGGGGCTGAGCACATACCCTTGTGTTGAGGATCAGCGAAGTGGAGATGTTGTTTCCTTCCTTCACCACCTGGGGGCGGCCCGTCAGGAAGTACAGGATCCAGTTGCACAGGGCGGGGTCGAGACCCAGGGCCTCAAGCTTAATGTTGAGTTTGGAGGGTACTATGGTGTTGAATGCTGAGCTGTAGTCAATGAACAGCCGTCTTATATAGGTATTCCTCTTGTCCAGATGGGATAGGACAGTGTGCAGTGTGACCATATCAGACCGTATACCACGGGTATGACAAAACATTTATTTTTACTGCTCTAATTACGTTGGTAACCAGTTTATAATAGTAATAAGGCACCTCGGGACTTAATGACGAGTTACGTTGTGCCTAAGAACAGCCCTTAGCCGTAGTATATTGGCCATTTACCACACCCCCTCGAGCCTTATTGCTTAAAAATACGGGTGGGTCTACTCCTGAATGCTGATTGGTTAAAATCGTATTCCAGGCGGCTAAATCTATGACGTTAAAATGCCTGTTTATTCTGTTCCATCTGACTGCACAATCCACTGTCTCAACTCCTAGAACTCCTTATATACTAGACTATACAGGGAGTCAGCACCATGGACATAACCTTTTACATTGCATTATTCTCTCTCTGCTCTTTGATCCTGTAGTTCAGTGGTTAACAATCGGCTTATTGTTCAAACGGTGAAGCTCTTCGAAGAAGAGTGAAAACCCGCTCCACAAACACTTGCAGCTGTTTGTGTTTCCTGGTTGAAACAAGGCACGGACATGAAGTTAAACTCTTACTTCCAGAGTGAAAGGTGCATTGAAGTAGCATACTTTGCTTTTCCACCTGTGGGACAATGATTGACCCCACAGTCCGGTGACATCATTTCCCTTCCTCATTGCCTGCTGACTCCTGGCACTCTATTTCATATTCTGCTTACACAAACATAAAACCATTGGCTTCATGTGCCCATCAAAGCCCCTATAGGGATTTCTCATTGAGATGTTATAGCTCCTGTGTGTGTGTGTGTGTGTGTGTGTGTGTCTGTGTGTGCATGACACAGGTGGCATGAGGTCATTTAGTCTCCTCCCAGCTACAATCTAAGACTGTTAATCAACATGGAAAGCAAGGCTGTACAGATAGAGGCAGGAGCACGACTCCCACGCGTGGCTCAACAGGTAAATGTCATTACAATAAGGTTATTGTCAACAACTCTTAGCAATGGTAGGTCTATACACCTGTTAGTTATCTTATGTTATCGTCAGGGTGGGAAAGACTGGTTCATGACTACAGTCCTTTTACAGTAGGCCTTTTGGCTGCATATTGATACTGCAGTAAATAAAACTGGACCTATACCATTTCTTTAGCAGTGCTTGGTTTGATATTCATCGATCAAACAGGAATGGACAGGAAACATCAGGCCAGGTTATCCTGAGGCACGGTCCTAGGGAGGGAGGGAAAGAGGTAGTCCTGAGGCACAGTCAGAGGGAGAGGGAGGGAGAAAAGGGGAGAGAGGAAGAGAGAGAAATGGAGAGAGAGGGAAATAGAGAGAGAGAGGACGAGAGCGAAAGGGAGAGAGAGGAAGAGAGAGAAAGGGAGAGAGAGGGAAATAGAGAGAGGGAGAGAGAAAGAGAGGAAGAGAGAGAGAGAAAGGGAGAGAGAGAGGAAGAGAGAGAAAGGGAGCGAGAGGGAAAGACAGACAGAGAGAGAGAGAGAGAGAGAGAGAGAGAGAGAGAGGGGAGAGAGAGAGAGAGAGAGAGAGAGAGAGAGAGAGCGTGGAAGAGAGAAAGGGAGAGAGAGAGAGAAAGTGAGAGAAACGAAGAGAGAGAAAGGGAGAGAGAGGGAAAGAAAGAGAGGAAGAAAGAGAAAGGGAGAGAGAGAGGAAGAGAGAGAAAGGGAAAGAATGAGAGGGGGAGAGAGAGAAAGAGAGAGAGAGAGCGCACAGAAGAGAGAGAAAGGGAGAGAAAGTAAGAGAGAGAGAGAGAGAGAGAAAGAGAAGGGGAGAGAGAGAGAAAGAGAACGGGAGAGAGAAAGAGAAAGGGAAAGAGAGAGCGTGGAAGAGAGAGAAAGGGAGAGAGAGAGAGAGAGAAAGGGAGAGAGAGAGAGACACACAGCGAGAAAGAAAACGAAACAGAGGAGAAACAAGACCTAAGCACTATTCCTATAATCCTGAATTAATCTGACTGGTTGGTTGAATCTGATTCCACAGTAGGATAACCAAATTATAATTGGACTTTTCAGAAAGTAGCTGATGAGCTACTTCATGTATGATAAAATCACATTGAAAAGATAAGACAGGCTGACTCAAGCCCCCCGACACATACAGGGGGGTTGTAAGACACAGTGGCCCCTTCCAGAGTCACCCCCGGACTGGGTCAACCAGGCAGGAGTTAACCCCACCCCCCTGCCAATGCACAGCCCCCACAACATTTAAGGGATGTCAACAGACCACTAACTTACTACCCTGAGAGAAGGCTGAGTAGAGCCCTGAAGATCTCCATTATACATGTCAAAACCATTACCATAATACAATATTATTCAGATAACTTTATTGTCCTCAAAGAGGAAAAGATAAAGTAAGTAGGGAAAAGATAAAGTAAGTGGGGTTAGCTATCTTCTCCCTTAGACAGTAGAGGACGTTCCAAACCGGTTCATCTCTTCTCAGCTGCCGCATCACAGTATTTCCTCCATTGGATCTGCTCTTGCCAAAACCAGTCATGGCCACTTTTGGTTGTGTGGGCGGCCAAAGCCTCCTTCCGCTCAGCTCAGGATGATGTTGGTGGTTGAAAAGAGAGCTATTATACACCCCAGGAAGCTGAGGAAATGTAATGAGAACGACAGGGAGACAATGACATGAAATCAGGATTCGGGAAGGAACCTGACAGTATTGACGATGTATTGATGTATCTGAAATAGGAGAACAGTGACTTTGTTATGAGGGAATGGCATTGCTTAAACATTCCAAAAACGTGAGGTAATTTAGTTTGAAGACAAATTGCTGGTTCCTATGTCAGTTAGTGTTTCTTTGTCCATAAGTATTGTAATAGTGTAAAAGCCAATATACTGTATGTCCAATGAGTTGCAAAAGGGTAAGAATCAGCCTTCTACTAATGTGTCTGTATTGATGCCAGTGCCATTGATACCAGCATCAATAGTCTACCTTTACCCTACTCCAGACCGTGTTACACTACCAGACCTTTATCCTACTCCAGACTGTGTTACACTACCAGACCTTTACCCTACTCCAGACCGTGTTACACTACCAGACCTTTACCCTACTCCAGACCGTGTTACACTACCAGACCTTTACCCTACTCCAGACCGTGTTACACTACCAGACCTTTACCCTACTCCAGACCGTGTTACACTACCAGACCTTTACCCTACTCCAGACCGTGTTACACTACCAGACCTTTACCCTACTCCAGACCGTGTTACACTACCAGACCTTTACCCTACTCCAGACCGTGTTACACTACCAGACCTTTACCCTACTCCAGACCGTGTTACACTACCTGACCTTTACCCTACTCCAGACCGTGTAACACTTCCTAGACCTTTACCCTACTCCAGACCGTGTTACACTACCAGACCTTTACCCTACTCCAGACCGTGTTACACATCCAGACCTTTACCCTACTCCAGACCGTGTTACACTACCAGACCTTTACCCTACTCCAGACCGTGTTACACTACCAGACCTTTACCCTACTCCAGACCGTGTTACACATCCAGACCTTTACCCTACTCCAGACCGTGTTACACTACCAGACCTTTACCCTACTCCAGACCGTGTTACACTACCTGACCTTTACCCTACTCCAGACCGTGTTACACTACCAGACCTTTACCCTACTCCAGACCGTGTTACACTACCAGACCTTTACCCTACTCCAGACCGTGTTACACTTCCTAGACCTTTACCCTACTCCAGACCGTGTTACACTTCCTAGACCTTTACCCTACTCCAGACCGTGTTACACTTCCTAGACCTTTACCCTACTCCAGACCGTGTTACACTACCTAGACCTTTACCCTACTCCAGACTGTGTTACACTACCAGACCTTTACCCTACTCCAGACCGTGTTACACTACCAGACCTTTACCCTACTCCAGACCGTGTTACAATACCAGACCTTTACCCTACTCCAGACCGTGTTACACTACCAGACCTTTACCCTACTCCAGACCGTGTTACACTACCAGACCTTTACCCTACTCCAGACCGTGTTACACTACCAGACCTTTACCCTACTCCAGACCGTGTTACACTACCAGACCTTTACCCTACTCCAGACCGTGTTACACTACCAGACCTTTACCCTACTCCAGACCGTGTTACACTACCAGACCTTTACCCTACTCCAGACCGTGTAACACTTCCTAGACCTTTACCCTACTCCAGACCGTGTTACACTACCAGACCTTTACCCTACTCCAGACCGTGTTACACATCCAGACCTTTACCCTACTCCAGACCGTGTTACACTACCAGACCTTTACCCTACTCCAGACCGTGTTACACTACCAGACCTTTACCCTACTCCAGACCGTGTTACACATCCAGACCTTTACTCTACTCCAGACCGTGTTACACTACCAGACCTTTACCCTACTCCAGACCGTGTTACACTACCTGACCTTTACCCTACTCCAGACCGTGTTACACTACCAGACCTTTACCCTACTCCAGACCGTGTTACACTACCAGACCTTTACCCTACTCCAGACCGTGTTACACTTCCTAGACCTTTACCCTACTCCAGACCGTGTTACACTTCCTAGACCTTTACCCTACTCCAGACCGTGTTACACTTCCTAGACCTTTACCCTACTCCAGACCGTGTTACACTACCTAGACCTTTACCCTACTCCAGACTGTGTTACACTACCAGACCTTTACCCTACTCCAGACCGTGTTAAACTACCAGACCTTTACCCTACTCCAGACCGTGTTACAATACCAGACCTTTACCCTACTCCAGACCGTGTTACACATCCAGACCTTTACCCTACTCCAGACCGGGTTACACTGCCAGACCTTTACCCTACTCCAGACCGTGTTACACTACCAGACCTTTACCCTACTCCAGACCGTGTTACACTACCAGACATTTACCCTACTCCAGACCATGTTACACTACCAGACCTTTACCCTACTCCAGACCGTGTTACACTACCAGACCTTTACCCTACTCCAGACCGTGTTACACTACCTGACCTTTACCCTACTCCGGAACGTGTTACACTACCAGACCTTTACCCTACTCCAGACCGTGTTACACTACCAGACCTTTACCCTACTCCAGACCGTGTTACACTACCAGACCTTTACCCTACTGCAGACCGTGTTACACTACCTGACCTTTACCCTACTCCAGACCGTGTTACACTACCTGACCTTTACCCTACTCCAGACCGTGTTACACTACCAGACCTTTTCCCTACTCCAGACCGTGTTACACTACCAGACCTTTACCCTACTCCAGACCGTATTACACTACCAGACCTTTACCCTACTCCAGACCGTGTTACACTACCAGACCTTTACCCTACTCCAGACCGTGTTACACTACCAGACCTTTACCCTACTCCAGACCGTGTTACACTACCAGACCTTTACCCTACTCCAGACCTTGTTACACTACCAGACCTTTACCCTACTCCAGACCGTGTTACACTACCAGACCTTAACCCTACTCCAGACCGTGTTACACTACCAGACCTTTACCCTACTCCAGACCGTGTTACACTACCAGACCTTTACCCTACTCCAGACCTTGTTACACTACCAGACCTTTACCCTACTCCAGACCTTGTTACACTACCAGACCTTTACCCTACTCCAGACCGTGTTACACTACCAGACCTTTACCCTACTCCAGAACGTGTTACACTTCCGGACCTTTACCCTACTCCAGACCGTGTTACACTACCAGACCTTTACCCTACTCCAGACCTTGTTACACTACCAGACCTTTACCCTACTCCAGACCTTGTTACACTACCAGACCTTTACCCTACTCCAGACCGTGTTACACATCCAGACTTTTACCCTACTCCAGACCGTGTTACACTACCAGACCTTTACCCTACACCAGACCGTGTTACACTACCAGACCTTTACCCTACTCCAGACCGGTTTACACTACCTGACCTTTACCCTACTCCAGACCGTGTTACACTACCAGACCTTTACCCTACTCCAGACCGTGTTACACTACCAGACCTTTACCCTACTCCAGACCGTGTTACACTACCAGACCTTTTCCCTACTCCAGACCTTGTTACACTACCAGACCTTTACCCTACTCCAGACCGTGTTACACTGCCAGACCTTTACCCTACTCCAGACCGTGTTACACTACCAGACCTTTACCCTACTCCGGACCGTGTTACACTACCTAGACCTTTACCCTACTCCAGACAGTGTTACACTACCAGACCTTTACCCTACTCCAGACCGTGTTACACTACCAGACCTTTACCCTACTCCAGACCGTGTTACACTACCAGACCTTTACCCTACTCCAGACCTTGTTACACTACCAGACCTTTACCCTACTCCAGACCGTGTTACACTACCAGACCTTTACCCTACTCCAGACCATGTTACACTACCAGACCTTTACCCTACTCCAGACCGTGTTACACTACCAGACCTTTACCCTACTCCAGACCGTGTTACACTACCAGACCTTTACCCTACTCCAGACCATGTTCCACTACCAGACCTTTACCCTACTCCAGACCGTGTTACACTACCAGACCTTTACCCTACTCCAGACCATGTTACACTACCAGACCTTTACCCTACTCCAGACCGTGTTACACTACCAGACCTTTACCCTACTCCAGACCGTGTTACACTACCTAGACCTTTACCCTACTCCAGACCGTGTCACACTACCAGACCTCTACCCTACTCCAGACCGTGTTACACTACCAGACCTTTACCCTACTCCAGACCGTGTTACACTACCAGACCTTTACCCTACTCCAGACCGTGTTAAACTACCAGACCTTTACCCTACTCCAGAACGTGCTACACTGCCAGAAGTGTCCCACCACTGTCATCTCAGACTGACTTATTGCTAGGTAATGTTTGGTGTCTGTCTGGAATGGTTTCAGGTCAGCCAACGAGCTGGTTCTTAATGTATCCTCTGTCTCTTTGGCCTTTCTCATGTCCAGTGGCTGTCTGGGCTCAGTTGTAAAGATGTGTGTGTCAGTCAATTTCCATAATGAATAAAAACTTGCCTCAGGCCCCCGGCAGGGTTCATTATTTACAGTGTACACAGTATGTACAGACACACGAAGACACGCACACACGAAGACACACACACACACACACTCAGGGGCTGAGGCAATGAGTCAGAGAATGTGCGGTTTGGTAGCATCCTGGTGAGGGCAAGTGGCCGCACGGTGAACACACACACGCACGCAGACTCCCACGCACACCACACTTCAGCGTTGGACGGCAAACAGACATGAGGAAAAAGAGGACAGGAGATTTCTAAAACAGCTGTCAGGAGAGACACATAGCTTGGCATGTGAGTGAAGGAGTTTTGATGTTTTAGCAATGAGGCCAATGGTTAACAATAGTTATCAGGGATCAAACGTCAACTTGGTTTCCGTGAAAGATAAACACATCTGGACTGAGAGGGACCTGAACACATATGAGTCAGCACGTTGACCTGAGTACCAATGAAGAATCATCATGGGACACATACAATACAATACAATAAAACTTTATTGTCCTTAAGTTACAGCGAACTACAGGAGTTTCGTTTCATACAGTCGTTTAAAAAAATAGATCTATTATTGAGAAAAAATACTGTAGCAGTTACAGTATAGCCATGAATGATAGCACATATATACAGTATAACATGATATAACACTTATGGGTGTAAGACAACATGGAACAAGTATGAAGTCCTAACAAACATATTGTATAACTATGTTTCATAGCCACGGTACATAGATGTTGACGTGACATCAGGCACTTTCACATTCTAGTCAGTTTGATAAGGACACGTTCTCCGATCACAAGTTCACCTGTTAATCGTTTTACAACGTCATAACAACAGCAATCAGATTTTACGAGGGGGAATAACTTTCATTTGATCATCACTTTGTACAGTTACATTTTATTTTCTCTTAACTGAAATGTTGAGTTTTCTGGACAGTGAATGTTTGTGTGTGTGTGTGGTGTCCTCTGTCTAACACCTTCCTATTTACAAGAAACCATAACTTCCACCAGACACACACACACACACACACACACACACACACACACACACACACACACACACACACACACACACACACACACACACACACACACACACAGACACACACACACACACACACACACACACACACACACACACACACACACACACACACACACACACACACACACACACACACACACACACACACACACACACACACACACACACACACAAACACCCGTGAAGTTATGGTTTCTTGTAAATAGGAAGGTGTTAGACAGAGGACACCACACACACACACAAACATTCACTGTCCAGAAAACTCAACATTCCAGTTAAGAGAAAATAAAATGTAACTGTACAAAGTGATGATCAAATGAAAGTTATTCCCCCTCGTAAAATCTGATTGCTGTTGTTATGACGTTGTAAAACGATTAACAGGTGAACTTGTGATCGGAGAACGTGTCCTTATCAAACTGACTAGAATGTGAAAGTGCCTGATGTCACGTCAACATCTATGTACCGTGGCTATGAAACATAGTTATACAATATGTTTGTTAGGACTTCATACTTGTTCCATGTTGTCTTACACCCATAAGTGTTATATCATGTCATACTGTATATATGTGCTATCATCCATGGTTATACTGTAACTGCTACAGTGTGTGTGTGTGTGTGTGTGTGTGTGTGTGTGTGTGTGTGTGTGTGTGTGTGTGTGTGTGTGTGTGTGTGTGTGTGTGTGTGTGTGTGTGTGTCTGTCTGTGTCTCTCTCTCTCTGTGTGTGTGTGTGTGTGTGTGTGTGTGTGTGTGTGTGTGTGTGTGTGTGTGTGTGTGTGTGTGTGTGTGTGTGTGTGTGTGTGTGTGTGTGTGTGTGTGTGTGTGTGTGTGTGTGTGTGTGTGTATGTGCGTGTGTGTGTGTGTGCGTGTGTCTGGTAAAAGTTATGGTTTATTTCCACTAGGAAGATGTTAGACAGAGGACACTTTACTCTGACAGTCTGTGTTTGGGTGTGTGAGAGAAAGAGGAATACATTTTTTAAATGAGCTTTTCACTGCTAGGGGTTATATGAGCACAACGTTTAGACACCAACAACTATTGTGGGATTTTAAACAGGCAGCACGTCTGATGTCCTGTGTATGTTTAATCAACATGTTCATTTATGTTTAGGACAACGGGTGTTTCCCTTTAAATTCAGTACCTTCTGTGTCTTGTATTTGAAAGAAAGATCTGGACACAGATATACAATAGAGTTTACCAATGAGGTTCTCCAAATAGAAATACAGATATACAATAGAGTTTACCAATGAGGTTCTTCAAATAGAAATGCAGATATACAATAGAGTTTACCAATGAGGTTCTTCAAATAGAAATACAGATATACAATAGAGTTTACCAATGAGGTTCTCCAAACATAAATATTAGCTTCTTAGTAGCATCTTCACTTGTAGGATAAGTTATGAATTGGTTCAAGTAATAGGTTATTAGTAATCTCTCCCTGACTAACTAAAATATGCAGAGACAGACTTAGGTAGAAATCAGCACACATGATGTATTATGGAGTGGATGCATTGTATGTTTGCATCACTGTACTTCTGTCGTTAGAAACCAAATGGAAGAAAATTAACTGAAACCTTCCAGTGACTACCTTAACTTGTCCATTAAGAAACTCACATTTTTGAGGCAAAATATTTTCCGTTGCAAAACGTTTCGCTACAGTGTGCACCATGCAGTAATGAATACGACCATGACTTAGGTGAGATCGTTGGGTGCATGATTAGACCACCAGAGGGGAGTAGTTAACCTGAAGTGAGGCCACTATGATTTTGGCTGCATCTCAATGGTTTTTCCTTGATTCCTCATGTCCTCTCCTTTTACATTTGAGGAGAGGAAATGCTTTCCTGTCCCATTTTGATGTAGTAGGAGTATATTTTGACAAGGAGATACATATTTTGTATTTGATTAAGTAAATCATGCTACATTGTTGTCACAAGGTCGAGAGAGAACTTTCCATCTCCAGTATACTTTTATTCCTCAGACCTGATGTTAAATACTTTAGGGGAAGGAAAGGGGGATACCTAGTCAGTTGTACAACTGAATGTATTCAACTGAAATGTGTCTTCCGCTTTAGGTTTAGTTAGACTCTGTTGACCAGAGAGAGGTCTGGTCTGGATGGTAATTGGTTCTGGTGTGTGAGCAGCTCTACCCAGACTGATCATTTCTGTCCCGTTCCAACAGCCCTCCACCTCCTGTCTCCCTCAGGGCCCATATGAGATGTGTGGTGGGGGGAAACAAGAGAGCCGGCACAACCAGTGGCCCATGTAATAGAATGATGGAACGTGCAGCCACACACACACGCACACGCACACACACACACACACACGCACACACACACACACACACACACACACACACACACACACACACACACACACACACACACACACACACACACACACACACACACACACACACACACACACACACACACACACACACACACACACACACACACACACACACACACACACACACACACACACACACACACACACTCTATAGCTTTAAAGACACCTGGATGGATGGTATCTGTTTGACTCCTAGTGTTAGATCCACTTTCATACCAGACCTGCTGAGTAATTTGACTAAACAGCCTCAGAGCAAGAAAACACACATTTACAACTCCAGGCAACGACATGTAACTTATATCAGAAACAACTCCAGTCAACAACATGTGATTTTATATCAGAAACATCTCCAGTCAACAATGGGATTTTACATCAGAAACAACTCCAGGCAACGACGTGACTTTACATCAGAAACAACTCCAGTCAACAACATGTGATTTTGCATCAGAAACAACTCCAGTCAACATGTGATTTTACATCAGAAACAACTCCAGTCAACAATGTGATTTTACATCAGAAACAACTCCAGGCAACAATGTGATTTTACATCAGAAACAACTCCAGTCAACAACATGTGATTTTATATCAGAAACAACTCCAGTGAACAACATGTGATTTTATATCAGAAACAACTCCAGTCAACAATGTGATTTTACATCAGAAACAACTCCAGTCAACAACATTTGATTTTATATCAGAAACAACTCCAGTGAACAACATGTGATTTTATATCAGAAACAACTCCAGTCAACAACATGTGATTTTACATCAGAAACAACTCCAGTCAACAATGTGATTTTATATCAGAAACAACTCCAGTCAACAACATGTGATTTTACATCAGAAATAACTCCAGTCAACAACATGTGATTTTACATCAGAGCCCTGCATCAAATAGAGCTTAGTAGTACCAGGTAATGTACCTAGAAATCCTTCCATGTGTAATTCCACTCAAGACTCTCTCTGCTCAATGATAAAAAAGCCACCATGTGTACACTCACATGCACACACACACCATCTCCCTGTAGCTAGTTAAATAGGTACACAGCGTCCTCTATCGAAGCTGAACAAACATGGATTATCTGGGTTGGCCTGTAAATACGAGTGGTGAATATCAGCCGTTTATTTAGTATCTCCCCAGGGTGGTAATTCCCCCCACGTTTATTGGCCTTATGGGGAGGCGCAGCAGCTTCCTGTTATGTGATCTTACTCCAAGAGGTCTGGGACAAACACCTGTCAGCAGGAAGAGGGAGGCCGAGGTGGAGGCAGGGACGTCTTATTAGAGAACGTGCTCCATCACGCCACATCCCACTGGGTACACACTGGTTGAATCAACGTTGTTTCCAAGTCATTTCAATGAACCGTCGTGGATTAGACGTTAAATTGACGTCTATGCCTAGTGGGATGGGTATAGTGGGTACACACACAAAGATACAGAGCCTTGTTACACCTAGCCTTGTTAAGAATCCACTTACCACCAAGACTGACTGGTGGTCTTGTGTGTGCTCTCTCTCTCTCTCATGACACATGACATATTACTAAACATGTATCAGTCCAGTACTAGACCCAAGACATATTACTAAACATGTATCAGTCCAGGACTAGACCCAAGACATATTACTAAACATGTATCAGTCCAGGACTAGACCCAAGACATATTACTAAACATGTATCAGTCCAGGACCAGACCCAAGACATATTACTAAACATGTATCAGTCCAGGACTAGACCCAAGACATATTACTAAACATGTATCAGTCCAGGACCAGACCCAAGACATATTACTAAACATGTATCAGTCCAGGACCAGACCCAAGACATATTACTAAACATGTATCAGTCCAGGACCAGACTGAAGACATATTACTAAACATGTATCAGTCCAGGACCAGACCCAAGACATATTACTAAACATGTATCAGTCCAGGACTAGACCCAAGACATATTACTAAACATGTATCAGTCCAGGACCAGACTGAAGACATATTACTAAACATGTATCAGTCCAGGACCAGACTGAAGACATATTACTAAACATGTATCAGTCCAGGACCAGACCCAAGACATATTACTAAACATGTATCAGTCCAGGACCAGACTGAAGACATATTACTAAACATGTATCAGTCCAGGACCAGACCCAAGACATATTACTAAACATGTATCAGTCCAGGACCAGACTGAAGACATATTACTAAACATGTATCAGTCCAGGACTAGACCCAAGACATATTACTAAACATGTATCAGTCCAGGACCAGACCCAAGACATATTACTAAACATGTATCAGTCCAGGACCAGACCCAAGACATATTACTAAACATGTATCAGTCCAGGACCAGACTGAAGACATATTACTAAACATGTATCAGTCCAGGACCAGACTGAAGACATATTACTAAACATGTATCAGTCCAGGACTAGACCCAAGACATATTACTAAACATGTATCAGTCCAGGACCAGACTGAAGACATATTACTAAACATGTATCAGTCCAGGATTAGACCCAAGACATATTACTAAACATGTATCAGTCCAGGACCAGACTGAAGACATATTACTAAACATGTATCAGTCCAGGACCAGACTGAAGACATATTACTAAACATGTATCAGTCCAGGACTAGACCCAAGACATATTACTAAACATGTATCAGTCCAGGACCAGACTGAAGACATATTACTAAACATGTATCAGTCCAGGACTAGACCCAAGACATATTACTAAACATGTATCAGTCCAGGACCAGACCCAAGACATATTACTAAACATGTACCAGTCCAGTACCAGACCCAAGACATATTACTAAACATGTATCAGTCCAGGACCAGACCCAAGACATATTACTAAACATGTATCAGTCCAGGACTAGACCCAAGACATATTACTAAACATGTATCAGTCCAGGACCAGAACCAAGACATATTACTAAACATGTATCAGTCCAGGACTAGACCCAAGACATATTACTAAACATGTATCAGTCCAGGACTAGACCCAAGACATATTACTAAACATGTATCAGTCCAGGACCAGACCCAAGACATATTACTAAACATGTATCAGTCCAGGACCAGACCCAAGACATATTACTAAACATGTATCAGTCCAGGACTAGACCCAAGACATATTACTAAACATGTATCAGTCCAGGACCAGACCCAAGACATATTACTAAACATGTATCAGTCCAGGACCAGACCCAAGACATATTACTAAACATGTATCAGTCCAGGACTAGACCCAAGACATATTACTAAACATGTATCAGTCCAGGACCAGACCCAAGACATATTACTAAACATGTATCAGTCCAGGACTAGACCCAAGACATATTACTAAACATGTATCAGTCCAGGACTAGACCCAAGACATATTACTAAACATGTATCAGTCCAGGACCATACTGAAGACATATTACTAAACATGTATCAGTCCAGGACTAGACCCAAGACATATTACTAAACATGTATCAGTCCAGGACCAGACCCAAGACATATTACTAAACATGTACCAGTCCAGGACCAGACCCAAGACATATTACTAAACATGTATCAGTCCAGGACCAGACCCAAGACATATTACTAAACATGTACCAGTCCAGTACCAGACCCAAGACATATTACTAAACATGTACCAGTCCAGGACCAGACCCAAGACATATTACTAAACATGTATCAGTCCAGGACCAGACCCAAGACATATTACTAAACATGTATCAGTCCACGACCAGACCCAAGACATATTACTAAACATGTATCAGTCCAGGACCAGACCCAAGACATATTACTAAACAGGTGTGATATTGATGTGTTTATGTAGTCCACTAGATGGCACTGTGTTGACAGGGATCCCCCAGAGCAGCGTTTATTCCCTGTCTGTCTAATTACACATTAGGCCTGTAATATGCCATTCCACAGCCATGGGTTTCAGATTAATGGCTTCCACTCACTCACTCCATCCCTCCCTCCGTTTCCTCCCTCCATCTCCTCCCTCCTTTTCCTTCCTTCCTCCCTCCCTCCTTCCCCTCCCTCATTTTCTTCCCTCGCTCCATCCCCTTCCTCCTTTCCCTCCATCCCTCCATCCCCTCCCCCCCTTCCTCACACGGTTCCGGCCAACTTCCCTCAATTACCGTCAGGGGCAGGCCACAGCACAGGGGAGGGTCTGCTGTGGAATGGAGGGAGGGATGGAGGGATATTGGAGGGATACACATTATATGGAGGGATATTGATGTGATGAGGGGAGGGGAGGGGAGGTGACATCGGCTGCCACGCCAGTGCAGCAGTGTATATGTTCAGAGATGCGATGTGTGTGTGTTGACGTGAGTGTGTGTGTTGATGTATGTGTGTGTTGATGTATGTGTGTGTGTGTGTGTTGACGTGAGTGTGTGTGTTGATGTATGTGTGTGTGTGTGTGTGTGTGTGTGGGTGTGTGTGTGTGTGTGTGTGTGTGTGTGTGTGTGTGTGTGTGTGTGTGTGTGTGTGTGTGTGTGTATGTGTGTGTATGTGTGTGTATGTGTGTGTGCTGATGTGTGTGTGTGTGTGTGTGTGTGTGTGTGTGTGTGTGTGTGTGTGTGTGTGTGTGTGTGTGTGTGTGTGTGTGTGTGTGTGTGTGTGTGTGTGTGTGTGTGTGTGTGTGTGTGTGTGTGTGTGTGTGTGTGTGTGTGTGTTATGAGCCTATAAAGTAATTGTGCACCCACACCATGACTGTTGTTGTTGTTCGTTGTCTGCATGTGGAGAGATGACAAATGGCTTGACACCCATGAAGGATGAATCTATTTCAATGATCACACTACTGCTACACCTGCTACGTGTAAGGAAAATAACCATGTGAATGAAATATATAGTGGAAACATTAATTACCATGTTGTGACTTGATACATAAATACACTTGGATGTGATTTCAGTCTGTAGCTCTGGTTTGTGTGTGTTTTATAGTCTTTTGAGCCTCAACATGTATTCTGTCTCTGGTTCTGTCTGGTTGTAGGACTCCAAGGCTTTGTCTAAAAGCCTCAGAAAGCCAAGTCTTCAGCAGAAACCACTATTAACGCTTCTCATCGGCAACGTCAGGTTGACTCCCCTTGTTGCACAGAGAGAAGAAAAAGAAGATCCCACCTCCCTGTATAGGACAACAGACTGGATCTCACACTAGGAGAGAACATTGCTTCTCTTTTGTGGAACATTGTTTTGTTTCTCTATCACAGTGAGTGGTGAGGAATCCCTATAGCGTTCTGGAGAGGAAGTGCAGGGGTGTGTGGTCACTTTCAGAGGGTGTGTGTATCTGGTGTGTGTGTGTGTGTACGTGGTCAGCTCCCGAGTGTGTGTATCCGGTGTGTGTGTGTGCGCATACTTACATCTGTGTGGTCATCTCCAGAGTGTTTGTGCGTGTATGTGTGTGTGAGTACTCTATACATGCATTCATGTGTGTGTGTGTGTATGTATACAGCTTAGAGGTCTAAAGATTGGTATTTTGTATTAGTTACTCCTCCTCCTCTTCCTCCTCTTCCTCTTCTTCCCCTTCTTCCTCCTCCTCCTCCTCTTCCCCTTTCCTCTTCCTCTTCATCATCTTCCTCATCCACTTCATTTTGCTTTTCCTCCTCCTTCTCCTTCTCCTCTTCCTCTTCCACCTCCGCCTCCGCCTCCGCCTCCTCCTCTTCCTCTTCCTCCTATTCATCCTCTTCCTCCTCCTCCTCCTCTTCTCCTCTTCTTCCTCCTCCTCCTCCTCCTCCTCCTCCTCCTCCTCCTCCTCCTCCTCCTCCTCCTCCTCCTCCTCCTCCTCCTCCTCTTCCTCCATCCTCTTCCTCCTCTTCCTCCTCCCCTTCCTCCTCCTCTTCGTCCTCCTCCTCCTCTTCCCCCTCCTCTTCCTTCCTCCTCCTCATCCGCTTCTTCCTCCTCCTCCTCTACCCCCTCCTCATCCTCTTCTTCCTCCTCCTCTACCCTCCCTCCTCCTCTTCCTCCTCCTCTTGCCCTCCTCTTCCTCTCCTCCTCTCTCTTCCTCCTCCTCCTCCTCTTCTTCCTCTTCCCCCTCCTCCTCCTCTTCTTCCTCCTCTGCCTCTACCCCCTCCTCCTCATCCTCTTCTTCCTCCTCCGCCTCTACCCCCCTCCTCCTCCTTCCTCTTCCCTCCTCCTCCTCTTCCTCCTCCTCCTACTCTTCCTCTTTTTTATCCTCTTCCCCTTTTTCATCCTCTTCTTCCTCATCTTCTCCTCCTTTCCCCCTTCCTCTTCCTCCTCCTCCTCCTCCTCAGATAACTTCATTAGAGGCGGAGAGGCCGCCTGCTTCATTAAGGAGCCTGGTCACGCTGCCTGGCCCTGCCTCTCTCGCTGACTGGCTGACAAAATACTTCATACATGAAATCTCTCATTTCCTGTCCTGGAGTGTGAATAATAGAATCATTTGACACAGCGGCTAGGTGCCGCACGGCGGCTAGGTGCCGCACAGCGGCTAGGTGCCACACAGCGGCTAGGTGCCACACAGCTGGTTCGCCGCATGGAGAAGGAGGTTTCCTCCACTCAGAACTAGAAGAACTAGAGAAGACTGGTGATTGAAGAGGAGTAAAGATCTGGGGATGAAAGCTTGTTGTTGTTGTTACTTTGAGAGAGTGTATTTGTCTGTGGTGGAGCAGGGGGTGTTGGGTAGAGGGAGTAGAAGAGACATGTTGAGCTATGCCTGCATCTCATTTTATAGTTTCACCCTGAGAGTTTTTAGCTCTTGACTGATTGTTATGGTTCATCGATGTCAGGGTCCCCCCCCCCCCCCCCCCCTTCCTGGGTGCATGTTTTGGTTTCTGCCCTACACTACACAGCTGATTCAAATAACCAACTCATCATCTAGCTTTGATTATTTGAATCAGCTGTGATGTGCTAGGGCAAAAACCAAAACGTGCACCCAGGGGTGGTGGCAGGACCACGTTTGGGAAACCCTGATGTAATGGGTGGAGGTAACTGAATAGCTACACTCCTGAAACATGGATTTGTGTCACCGACCGTAAAGATTTGCCATAAAGTCCTAGAAACTAGCGTTGAGTTTGATAGAACCTGTAACAACATCACCAATAGAGTCGTATTGCTACCTGTGAGGCCTGCATCCTCTGGACAAAGACTGATGTATATGTGTGTCACATTGTTCGTAATAATGATGGTCGGACCATGCTTTTAATGAATAAAGTGAAACTTAAGCAAATAAAGAATAAACGAAGCGTGACGACAATGCAGTGCTAACAGGCAACTAAACATAAACAATAACCCACAGGTGGAAAAATGCAACTTAAGTATGATCCCCAATTAGAGACAACGATTACCAGCTGCCTCTAATTGGGAATCATACACAAACCCCAACATAGAAAATTAAACCTAGAACCCCACATAGAAATAATAAACTAGACTAAAACCCCTAGTCACGCCCTGACCTACTCTACCATAGAAAATACAGGTTTTCTACGGTCAGGACGTGACAGTGTGACTCCTCCCTCATGTCTGGTCCATTCTGAGTCTGAACCCATTAAGGCATGGCTCTCTCAAGACACTGTCTGGTGGAGTTGGATAGGGGTTCTGGGGGAGGGAAGGGTGGGGGCAAGAGTGAGTGTGTGTGTTTTTGTGTGTGTTTGCTTGCGGATAGTCGTATGACTGCATGTGTGTAACTGTATGACTGTGTGTGTGTGTTTGTGCATGAATGCAAGCATTTGTGTGTGTGTGTGTGTGTGTTTTCAGGGGGATATCAGGAGGTGCATTGTAGCCCCCCCCCCCACACACAGTAATTGAATAGGCTCGTCCTAGAATCTCTTATTAGGGACAATGGTGGAGACATGGGCAGCATGGTGAGGCACAGAGGCAGAGCAGAGTGCTCTTTTCAGAGGTAAGTGGGGAGCTGAAGGACAGCCGGTGAAAAAGCCCCCTGCCTCTTATGTGGCGTGCTCCACAAGCCTTAAGAGACCATTGTATTAGTGAGAAAGAGAGAAAGAGAGGGGAGAGAGAGAGAGGGGGAGAGAGAATGAGAGGGGGAGAGAGAGGGGGGAGAGAGAGAGAGAGAGAGAGAGGAGAGAGAGAGAGAGGGGGAGAGACAGCTGCACACACACTCACAGACATAATGCAGATTGCACACATACAATCATGTATACACACACACACACACACACACACACACACACACACACACACACACACACACACACACCACACACACACACACACACACACACACACACACACACACACACACACACACACACACACACACACACACACACACACACACATAAAAAAGAGAGAGGTAAGAGGAGAGAGATGGCCCTTCCCCCACCTCTCTTCCTTTCCCCTCTTCCCTCCTTCCACCTCATTGACTGATGTAACAGAAGGTGAGGCGCTGCACTGGAGAAACAAACAGTGACGCAAGAACGCAGCCCACGTCAGGAAAGCAAATAAACACCTTCCTAAGCCATTCTGGAGCCCTGTGTGCGTGTGTGTATTGTCTATGTGTGAGGTCTCCTAATGTGTGTGTTTGTGTCACAGTGTGTGTGTGTGTGTGTGTGTGTATTGTCAGTGTGAGGTTTCCTAACATTGTCTAACAAGCAGCCCTGAGCCATATAGCTGGTTAATATAGGTTGACTTTTGAAATCTGTCTGTGTCTCCTTCACATATTTGGCTGTCAAGAATATATGAATGGAAAGACTGACCAATACAATACTTAGCACAGTAATTATATTTTCAAACAAAGTACTTTTAAAATCATGTTTAAAATTATCTGGAAGAGATGCGTTGAAATATTAGAGCGCCTTTAGAATCAGAGTGGTTTGTGGAACTCAAAGCCCTTGGTCCCGTTCATTAGGGCGTGCAACAGAAAATGTTTCAAAATGTTTTGCCACAGAAAGCTTAAATGAGCTTTCTTATAGGATAAGTATATGTAGTCCCTACTTTTTCCAGTCCGTTTTTTCCCAATGAACACAGCCGTCTGTTGGTTTTTCAATTGGAACTAATACCTTGTGACAGGCACAGGAGGTTGGTGGCACTTTAATTGGGGAGGACGGGCTCGTGGTAATAGATGGAGCGGTATAGGTGGAATGATATCAAACACATAAAATACATGGTTTCCATATGTTTGATGCCATTCCAGCCATTATTATGAGCCGTTCTCCACTCAGCAGACTCAACTACTGACAGGATGCACACCACAGGAGACAGACTGTTGACCCACACAGATGATTGCCAATGTCCGGTTTACGTGGGCTTAGCTTGGTCAATATGTCCATTCTGTCTATTGTCCTTCAAGCCTTCGAAAATGTATGAAACAACAGGTCTGAGAGACTTTACTGGATGGTTCCCAGAAGGATTTATCAGATCTCTGAAGTGTGTGTGTGTGTGTGTGTGTGTGTGTGCGTGCATGCGTGCGTGCGTGCGTGCGTGCGTGAATCATATTTGTGCACATGTACACGACATGCCCAAAAGTATGACGACACCTGCTCGTCAAACATCCCATTCCAAAATCATGGGCATTAATATGGAGTTGGTACCACCTTTGCTGCTATAACAGCCTCCACTCTTCTGTGAATGCATTCCACTAGATGTTGCAACATTGCTGCAGGGATTAATGCCACAAGAACATTAGTGAGGTCGGGCATTGATGTTGGGCGATTAGGCCTGGCTTGCAGTCGCCGTTCCAATTCATCCCAAAGGTGTTTGATGGGGTTGAGGTCAGGGCTCTGGTGCAGGCCAGTCAAATTCTTCCACACCGATCTCAACAAACCATTTGTGTACGGAACTCACTTTGTTCATGGGGGCATTGTCATGCTGAAACAGGAAAGGTCCTTCCCCAAACTGTTGCCACAAAGTTGGAAGCACAGAATCGTCTAGAATGTCATTGTATGCTGTAGAGCTAAGAATTTCCTTCACTGGAACTAAGGGGCCCGAACCATGAAAAACAGCCCCAGACCATTATTCTTCCTCCACCAAACTTTACAGTTGGCATTTTGGATTGGGGCAGATACCGTTCTCCTGGCATCCGCCAAACCCAGATTTGTTAATCGGGCTGCTAGATGGTGAAGC
Organism: Salvelinus fontinalis; assembly: GCF_029448725.1. Lineage (NCBI taxonomy): Eukaryota > Metazoa > Chordata > Actinopteri > Salmoniformes > Salmonidae > Salvelinus > Salvelinus fontinalis. The sequence continues at coordinate 59,172 of NW_026600773.1, read as the reverse complement.
ATGAATATTCAATCCAGAGAACGCGTTTCCAATCCTCCAGAGTCCAATGGCGGTAAACTTTACACCACTCCAGCCAACGTGTGGCATTACCCATGGTGATCTTAGGCTTGTGTGCGGCTGCTCGGCCATAGAAACCCATTTCATGAAGCTCCCGATGAACAGTTCTTGAGCTGACGTTGCTTCCAGAGGCAGTTTGGAACCCGTTGTTTAGTGTAACAACCGAGGACAGACTTTTACGCAGATTTTTACGCGATACGTGCATCAGCACTTGTCGGTCCCGTTCTGTGAGCTTGTGTGGCTTACCACTTAACGGCTGAGCTCCTAGAGGTTTTCACTTCACAAGAACAGCACTTACAGTTGACCAGGGAAGCTCTAGCAGGGCAGAAATTTGATGAACTGACTTGTTGGAAAGGTGGCATCCTATGACGCTGCCATGTTGAAAGTCATTGAGCTTTTCAGTAAGACATTCTACTGCCAATGTTTGTCTATGGAGATCGCATGGCTGTGTGCTCGGTTTTAAACACCTGTCAGCAACGGGTGTGGCTGAAATAGAATCCAGTCATTTGAAGGGGTGTCCACATACTTTTGTATATATAGTGTATGTGTATGTGTGTGTGTAAATGTGTCTAAAAATGTGTGTGTCCTCCAGCCTCCAGAGAACCAGCTGAGTCCTCTCCGGCCCTAGGGGTGGTGTGAGCCTCTCCTCCCCCAGAGCAAGCCTCATTAGGAGGGGGGGCAGCCTCCCCCTCTCTCCCCCACCTCCCCCTATCTCCTCCCGCCGCTCCAGCAAGCCACGGCCCTGGAAAAACAAGTCAGGTGCTAAAATGTGAACGTGGATTAGTTTCTATGCCAACGGCAGCAGGACAACGTGCCGCTCACGCATCCCCAGCCAGCGTCCTCTGTCTGCTAGACACTTGTTTCTATCCCCCCTGTTTTCTCTCCTCCTCCTCCTCTCTGATTCCTCTCCTCTCTGTCAGTCCAGGGAGATAAGCCGTGGCCCTGTGCCTGGTATTAAACCTTATCTCACCCAGCTGGCTCTCACGGCCTGCAGGGTCGGAGCAAAGCGACGGACGTCTCCGTTTCACCTAAATAGCCCTTGTTCAAATGACCACCTTTGGGTTCTTTGCATTGTGTTTTGACTGTAACGGTATACTGGTTGGAATGGGTTTAGATTAGTGGTATTTTTCCCGCTCTCTCTCAGTGTTGAAATCACCATGAAAGCATCATGTATTACGTATGGAAGGTATACGTTGGAAGGTATACAGTTCACTGATGTCTATCACCTGAGCAAACAGAAAAAAACTGACATCTCAGGCAGTATTTATATTCCTTTTCAGGCCACCGTCTGTGTAAACGCATTGGAGTCCAATAGCTTATATTACATATCATCAGTCATTCTCACCCTGTATGTAAATAGAGAGAGGCAGATAGATAGCCAGCCAGTCAGCAACTGGAGCCACATGCAGCATTTCCTTTGTGTGGTATTTCCTCCTGCTAGCCCTCCTGCTACGGCTTGTCCTTCTCCATGCAGAGAGAGAGAGGCAGGGGCAGGGAGAGGGAGGAGGAGAGAGAGAGGGGCAGGGAGAGGGAGGAGGAGAGAGAGGCAGAGATAGTGAGACATACATCACACAATCTCTCTCTCTCTCTCTCTCTCTCTCTCTCTCTCTCTCTCTCTCTCTCTCTCTCTCTCTCTCTCTCTCTCTCTCTCTCTCTCTCTCTCTCTCTCTCTCACACACACACCCACACAGGCAGGCAGGTTCTAGGGGGAGGAAAGGGTTAATGTGAAAACAATAACAAGGGGAGCGTGCGGCGCAGCTCCCTGGAAGTGTCAGGCTCTCTGTTCATTGACAGTGTCGTGCACCCAACGCCCCGAGAGCGCCGGCAGCCTCACAAAGACAGACAGCTCGAATTAATCCCAGAGGGGGAGTGCGTGACAGTTTGGCAGTGCAGAGAATTGAAAAGGAGGGAGGATGCTGGAAATGGGGAAGGTGCGAGCATTTGTCAAATCATAATTAAATGATGAATCACTATTCCGTTATTAACGATGCCCAACCAAACCTCCCCCTGCAAGAAAAAAAAGGAATAAAAAATTATAGAGCGGCGACCACAGGCATTGTGACCAGACAAAAAACATGGTTTATCCTATCCGCCAAGCTTGGTCTTTTTGTTTTTACAGGGTTGTGGTTTCTTAAAATAGAATGCTGTTTTTGTTTTGTTTCACACATTTTAAAATGAGTCTATCCTATGGATAATATACATGGTATTCCAACACCATATCACAAAATGAGTCTATCCTATGGATAATATACATGGTATTCCAACACCATATCACAAAATGAGTGACTTCTTAAATAATATGAAAAAAATAGGAAAGAATTAATCAGCACTTCAAATCAAATCAAATCAAAGAGTGTTAGGACAGTAACTGAAAGGTTGCTGGTTTGAATCCCAGAGCAGGCAGGGTGGAAAAATCTGCTGTTCTGCCATTGAGCAAGGCAGTTAACCCCCAACAACAACCCCCAACAACAACTGCTCCCCAGGTGCCGATGATGTGTACGTGGATTAAGGCAGCCCCACCCAGCACCTCTCTGATTCAGGTTAAATGTGGAAGACACATTTTGACTTCATGCATTCAGTTGTAAAACTGACCAGGTATCACCCTTTCCCCAACAGGTGTAGACTAACAGTAAAATGCTTACGAGTCCTTTTCCAACAATGCAGACTTAAAGATAAAGAAATTAAATGAAAAATATAAATAGTGCACAAGGAATAAATACATGTGAATAAGTGAATAAGGAATAACAGTAAAAAGTAAAAATACCATGGCTACAGTGTATTGATTTAAAGAAAGGCATTGATGTTTATGGTTAGGTACACGTTGGAGCAACGACAGTCCTTTTTTCGCGAATGTGTACCGCATCGATTATATGCAACGCAGGACACGCTAGATAAACTAGTAATATCATCAACCATGTGTAGTTAACTAGTGATTATGATTGATTGATTGATTGTTTTTTTATAAGATAAGTTTAATGCTAGCTAGCAACTTACCATGGCTTCTTACTGCATTCGCGTAACTGTCAGGCTCCTCGTGGACTGTAATGAGAGGCAGGTGGTTAGAGCGTTGGACTAGTTAACTGTAAGGTTGCAAGATTGAATCCCCGAGCTGACAAGGTAAAAATCTGTCGTTCTGCCCCTGAACAAGGCGGTTAACCCACTGTTCCTAGGCCGTCATTGATAATAAGAACGTGTTCTTAACTGACTTGCCTAGTTAAATAAAGGTGTAAAAGATATATATATATATATATATATATATATATATATATATATATATATAATAAAATCAGCCAAGTCAGTGTCCATAAATACCGATTTCGGATTGTTATGAAATCGGTCCTAATTAATCGGCCATTCCGATTAATCGGTCTGTAACGAAACTCTAGCTCTTCCTCCTCGTCGGACGAGGAGAGGAGAGAGGGATCGGAAGACCAATGTGCAGCAAGGTATGATGACATAATGATTTAATTTATTAAACAAGACGAAAAAACGAACTACACTTGATAATTAACAAAATAACAAAACGACGTAGACAGACCTGGACATGAGAACTTACATACAACGAAGAACGCACGAACAGGTACAGACTACAAAACAAACGAACGAACGATACAGTCCCATGTGGTACCAACATACAAACACAGGAGACAACCACCCACAACAAACAATGTGAAACAACCTACCTTAATATGGCTCTCAATCAGAGGAAACGTAAACCACCTGCCTCTAATTGAGAACCATATCAGGTAACCCATTAACCAACATAGATACACATAACATAGAATGCCCACCCCAACTCACGCCCTGACCGACTACACACATACAAAACAACAGAAAACAGGTCAGGAACGTAACACGGTCGACCTCTAATACAGGGAGTACCAGGTAATACCATGGCTACAGTATATACAGAGAGTACCATGTAATGCCATGGCTACAGTATATAACGGGAGTACCAGGTAGTACCATGGCAATATACAGGGAGTACCAGGTAATACCATGGCTATAGTTTATACAGAAAGTACCAGGTAATTGCATGGCTATATACAGGGAGTACCAGGTAACACCATGGCTACAGTATATAAAGGGAGTACCAGGTAATAGTATGGATATAGTTTATACAGGAAGTACCAGGTAATTGCATGGCTATATACAGGGTGTACCAGGTAACACCATGGCTACAGTATATAAAGGGAGTACCAGGTAACACCATGGCTACAGTATATAAAGGGAGTACCAGGTAACACAATGGCTACAGTATATAAAGGGAGTACCAGGTAATAGCACGGCTACAGTATATACAGGGAGTACCAGGTAATAGCATGGCTACAGTATATAAAGGGAGTACCAGGTAATACCATGGCTACAGTATATAGAGGGAGTACCAGGTAATAGCATGGCTATATACAGGGAGTACCAGGGCTATATACAGGGAATACCAGGTAACAGCATGGCTACAGTATATAACGGGAGTACCAGGTAATACCATGGCAATATACAGGGAGTACCAGGTAATACCATGGCTATAGTTTATACAGGAAGTACCAGGTAATTGCATGGCTATATACAGGGAGTACCAGGTAACACCATGGCTACAGTATATAAAGGGAGTACCAGGTAACACCATGGCTACAGTATATAAAGGGAGTACCAGGTAACACAATGGCTACAGTATATAAAGGGAGTACCAGGTAATAGCATGGCTACAGTATATACAGGGAGTACCAGGTAATAGCATGGCTACAGTATATAAAGGGAGTACCAGGTAATACCATGGCTACAGTATATAGAGGGAGTACCAGGTAATAGCATGGCTATATACAGGGAGTACCAGGGCTATATACAGGGAATACCAGGTAACAGCATGGCTACAGTATATTAAACGGGAGTACCAGGTAATACCATGGCAATATACAGGGAGTACCAGGTAATACCATGGCTATAGTTTATACAGGAAGTACCAGGTAATTGCATGGCTATATACAGGGAGTACCAGGTAACACCATGGCTATAGTATATGAAGGGAGTACCAGGTAATAGTATGGATATAGTTTATACAGGAAGTACCAGGTAATTGCATGGCTATATACAGGGAGTACCAGGTAACACCATGGCTACAGTATATAAAGGGAGTACCAGGTAACACCATGGCTACAGTATACAAAGGGAGTACCAGGTAACACCATGGCTACAGTATATAAAGGGAGTACCAGGTAATACCATGGCTACAGTATATAAATGGAGTACCAGGTAATAACATGGCTATATACAGGGAGTACCAGGTAATATCATGGTTACTGTATATACAGGGAGTACCAGGTAACACCATGGCTACAGTATATAAAGGGAGTACCAGGTAATACCATGGATATATACAGGGAGTACCAGGTAATAGCATGGCTACTGTATATACAGGGATCACCAGGTAATACCATGGTTATATACAGGGAGTACCAGGTAATAGCATGGCTACAGTATATACAGGGAGTACCAGGTAATAGCATGGATATATACAGGGGGTACCAGGTAATACCATGGCTACAGTATATAAAGGGAGTACCAGGTAATAGCATGGCTACAGTGTATGCAGGGAGTACCAGGTAATAGTATGGATACAGTATATACAGGGAGTACCAGGTAATACCATGGCTACAGTATATACAGGGAGTACCAGGTAATACCGTGGCTACAGTATATACAGGGAGTACCAGGTAATAGTATGGATATAGTATATACAGGGAGTACCATGTAATACCATGGCTACAGTACATAAAGGGAGTACCAGGTAATACCATGGCTACAGTATATAAAGGGAGTACCAGGTAATACCATGGCTACAGTATATACAGGGAGTACCAGGTAATACCATGGCTACAGTATATACAGGGAGTACCAGGTAATAGTATGGATACAGTATATACAGGGAGTACCATGTAATACCATGGCTACAGTATATAAAGGGAGTACCAGGTAATGCCATGGCTACAGTATATACAGGGAGTACCAGGTAATAGCATGGCTACAATATATACAGGGAGTACCATGTAATAGCATGGCTACAGTATATACAGGGAGTGCCAGGTAATACCATGGCTACTGTATATACAGGGAGCACCAGGTAATACCATGGCTACAGTATGTTCAGGGAGTACCAAGTAATACCGTGGCTATATACAGGGAGTACCAGATAATAACATGGCTATATACAGGGAGTACCAGGTAATACCATGGCTATAGTTTATACAGGGAGTACCAGGTAATTGCATGGCTATATACAGGATGTACCAGGTAATACCATGGCTATATACAGGGAGTACCAGGTAATAACATGGCTATATACAGGGAGTACCAGGTAATAACATGGCTATATACAGGGAGTACCAATACTGAGTCGATGTGCAGGTGTACCAGGTAATACCATGGCTATATACAGGGAGTACCAATACTGAGTTGATGTGCAGGTGTACCAGGTAATTCCTTGGCTATATACAGGGAGTACCAATACTGAGTTGATGTGCAGGTGTACCAGGTAATACCATGGCTATATACAGGGAGTACCAATACTGAGTCGATGTGCAGGTGTACCAGGTAATTCCTTTGCTATATACAGGGAGTACCAATACTGAGTTGATGTGCAGGTGTACCAGGTAATACCATGGCTATATACAGGGAGTACCAATACTGAGTCGATGTGCAGGTGTATGAACTGATTGTGGTAGATATTGTATGTACATATAGGTAGTGGTAAAGTGACCAGGCAACAGGATAGACAATAAACAGTAGCAGCAGTGTATGTGACAGTGTGAGTGTGTGTGTGCCATTTCAAGGATATAAGGACCTCATTGTCCAGCCAGGAAATGTTTTACACCTTTTATACAGCAACTGTAGCTTGAACAATCTGTTTTATCTGAACATTCCGTGACTACTCTTAATAGAGGTGTAGCCTACCTGATAAACCTAGAAGACATTTTCCAGTTGCGTCAATGCGGACCTTTAATCCACAGTAGCATCACTTTCACTGGTGCGTCATCAGACCAGTCAGGCAGGTTGAGTTACACCACCTCAACCATGCACAATGTCTCACCATGAGGAAGCACTATGGTAGCCACCAGCCACCAGCCATCTCACTTCTCATGTAGTGTGGCTCAATTTTGTGTTACTCAGGCCTCAAATCAGTACAACCTGCATTGTGGTTTACGCAGTAAATCTTTTTCTTTTGTAAAAACCTACCACTACATTGCGTTATTTACGCTCTTAAAACAACCAAACTATTCTTCTATTTTATACTTCTATTTTTAGATTATGCAAAAAAAAATTGTAATAGCGACCACCACTACAAGTAGATTCGCCTCACAGGTGCATCAAAGCTGGGATCGAGAGACTGAAAAACAGCCATCAGACTGCTAAATAGTCACCACTAGCCGGCTTCTATCTCCAGGCCATCAGACTGCTAAATAGTCACCACTAGCCGGCTTCTATCTCCAGGCCACCAGACTGCTAAATAGTCACCACTAGCCGGCTTCTATCTCCAGGCCACCAGACTGCTAAATAGTCACCACTAGCCGGCTTCTATCTCCAGGCCACCAGACTGCTAAATAGTCACCACTAGCCGGCTTCTATCTCCAGGCCATCAGACTGCTAAATAGTCACCACTAGCCGGCTTCTATCTCCAGGCCATCAGACTGCTAAATAGTCACCACTAGCCGGCTTCTATCTCCAGGCCACCAGACTGCTAAATAGTCACCACTAGCCAGCTTCTATCTCCAGGCCATCAGACTGCTAAATAGTCACCACAAGCAGGCCTAAGCCCAGTAATTTGCCCTGAATCTGCCCTTAGTCACAGGTGTAGCCGGCTACCACATGGTACCCTGCACCTTAGAGACTTCTGCCCTATGTACATAGTCATTGAACACTGGTCACTTTAATAATGTTTACATACTGTTTTACCCATTTCACATGTACTGTATATACTGTATTCTAGTCAAGGCTCATCCTATATAACTACTGCTGTACACACCTTTTCTATTCATATACTCTCCACACTGTCTATACACACATTATATATTTACAGACACACACACACACACACGCACGCACGCACGCACGCACGCACACACCCACATACAGTGCATTCGGAAAGTTTTCACCCTTTGACTTACAGACCCCTTGATTCAATTGTCCTGAGCGCTCTGGAGCAGTGAGCGCTCTGTAGCAGGTTTTCATCATGAATTTCTCTGTACTTTGCTCCGTTCATCTTTCCCTTGATCCTGACTAATCTCCCAGTCCCTGCCGTTGAAAAACAGCATGATGCTGCCACCCCCATGCTTCACCGTAGTGACGGTGCCAGGTTCCCTCCAGACGTGATGCTTGGCAGACCAGAGACTCTTTTTAAAGTATTTGTATTTTCTTTTTTTATTGAATATATAAAACATACAATACACTTGCAGTGAAGCCTCTCAACCTCTACACTGTGTGTGTGTGTGTCTGTGTGTGTGTGTCTCTGTGTGTGTGTGTGTGTGTGTCTTTGTGTGTGTGTGCTTATAAGACTGTCTAACAAAGATGTCCTCTAACAGACTCCCATCCAGAGCGACCCACAGGAGCAACCAGGGTCAACGCCCTGCCACAAGGTCAAAAACGGGGACCCGAACCAGCAACTCATCAGCCACCGGGCTAAGCTCCCAACCGCCAGGCCACCAGCCCTCCAAAATCCTCCCCACAGTTCCTCAGCTTCCCTCAGCTATCTCTGCTGACTACCCTCTTCAGATTTCTATGCACCCTATATCTTTCAACTATGCTGTGATGTTTAACATACAATTTGAATCCACCTAATCGAATAGAATCCACAGATTGCGAGTTGAAGATAAATACATTTACTAAGAGTATTAGTATATTAGTCATTGACTGACCCGGTCTCTCCAGATCTCCTAACAGGACTATTTCCAGGGTCCATTTTAGATCAATGTTATTCATTTTCAGCCGTTCCTGAACCTGAGACCAGAAATAGGCTTCCTGAAGGCAATACCAAAACAAATGGTCTGTTGATTCTGTATCCTCACAACAAAATATGCAGAGCTGCGATGATTGTATTCCCCGAATATTCAACATTTTGTTTGGGGCAAGAATTCTGTATGATAATTTTAGCTGAAAAGCACAAAGTCTTGAATCTTGCGTCGTTTTATGTATCAACTCATACACCCTGTACCATGAAATCTCTTCCCAACTATTTTGCAATCTGTTTTACACAGCTGTCAACATCTTGGCCCTCAAATGAAACTGGTATACTTTCCTATTTATGCTATTTTTATTCCTCTGCCAGTTTTGATCCTTTATATTGGGCAGACAGACCAGTTATCTACCTCCTCTCGCTGCCACCTGCCTCCTCCATTTTTAGGGCAATGCTGTAATCAATTGGTTGTAATCTTGGATTGAGCAGACCTTCCCATACAATTCTGATAACTTCATGAAAGACATAACTCTACCATTCCAACTTACAATTTAACTTAAAAACAGAATACCCTTTTCAAACAAATTTTCCATAAATACAGGTCTTTTATCAACCAGCACATTTGAGTTCAGCCATAATATTTGTTGTAATATTTGTTCTATCTTTTCAGGGGGAGGAAATTCAAATTGTAGCCAACTCTGCAATGCTTGTTTGTCACGGATTCCCCCGGTACTGCTGCTCATTCCATTCACCAGCTCCGGAGGTCTACGTCACCGGCCTTATAGGCGTCACTGAACTGGATCATCACCACCAACCCCGGACTGTCTTGTCTCATTACGCACACCTGGTTCCCATTCCCCCTGATTAGTATGTGTATATACAGTATATCACAAAAGTGAGTACACCCCTCACATTTTTGTAAATATTTGAGTATATCTTTTCATGTGATAACACTGAAGAAATGACACTTTGCTACAATGTAAAGTAGTGAGTGTATAGCTTGTATAACAGTGTACATTTGCTGTCCCCTCAAAATAACTCGACACACAGCCATTAATGTCTAAACCGCTGGCAACAAAAGTGAGTACACCCCAAAGTGAAAATGTCCAAATTGGGCCCAATTAGCCATTTTCCCTCCCCGGTGTCATGTGACTTGTTAGTGTTACAAGGTCTCAGGTGTTAATGGGTAGCAGGTGTGTTAAATTTGGTGTCATCGCTCTCACACTCCCTCATACTGACTGGTCACTGGAAGTTCAACATGGCACCTCATGGCAAAGAACTCTCTGAGGATCTGAAAAAAAGAATTGTTGCTCTACATAAAGATGGCCTGGGCTATAAGAAGATTGCCAAGACCCTGAAACTGAGCTGCAGCACGGTGGCCAAGACCATACAGCGGTTTAACTGGACAGGTTCCACTCAGAACAGGCCTCGCCATGGTCAACCAAAGAAGTTGAGTGCACGTGCTCAGCGTCATATCCAGAGGTTGTCTTTGGGAAATAGACGTATGAGTGCTGCCAGCATTGCTGCAGAGGTTGAAGGGGTGGGGGGTCAGCCTGTCAGTGCTCAGACCATACGCCGTATACTGCATCAAATTGGTTTGCATGGCTGTCGTCCCAGAAGGAAGCCTCTTCTAAAGATGATGCACAAGAAAGCCCGCAAACAGTTTGCTGAAGACAAGCAGACTAAGGACATGGATTACTGGAACCATGTCCTGTGGTCTGATGAGACCAAGATAAACTTATTTGGTTCAGATGATGTCAAGCGTGTGTGGCGGCAACCAGGTGAGGAGTACAAAGACAAGTGTGTCTTGCCTACAGTCAAGCATGGTGGTGGGAGTGTCATGGTCTGGGGCTGCATGAGTGCTGCCGGCACTGGGGAGCTACAGTTCATTGAGGGAAACATGAATGCCAACATGTACTGTGACATACTGAAGCAGAGCATGATCCCCTGCTTTCAGAGACTGGGCCGCAGAGCAGTATTCCAACATGATAACGACCCCAAACACATCTCCGATACAACCACTGCCTTGCTAATGAAGCTGAGGGTAAAGGTGATGGACTGGCCAAGCATGTCTCCAGACCTAAACCCTATTGAGCATCTGTGGGGCATCCTCAAATGGAAGGTGGAGGAGTGCAAGGTCTCTAACATCCACCAGCTCCGTTTTGTCGTCATGGAGGAGTGGAAGAGGACTCCAGTGGCAACCTGTGAAGCTCTGGTGAACTCCATGCCCAAGAGGGTTAAGGCAGTGCTGGAAAATGATGGTGGCCACACAAAATATTGACACTTTGGGCCCAATTTGGACATTTTCACTTAGGGGTGTACTCACTTTTGTTGCCAGCGGTTTAGACATTAATGGCTGTGTGTTGAGTTATTTTGAGGGGACAGCAAATTTACACTGTTATACGAGCTGTACACTCACTACTTTACATTGAAGCAAAGTGTCATTTCTTCAGTGTTGTCACATGAAAAGATATACTCAAATTTTTACAAAAATGTGAGGGGTGTACTCACTTTTGTGATATACTGTATGTGCCCTCTGTACCCCATTGTCCTTGTTTATTATTATTCCATGTCCGTTGGTCTTGTAAGGACCTGTGTCTGTTGTATCGGCTTTCGTGTTACCTGGTTTGTGTGCTCTTGTTATTACGGGTCTCGTCCAGTGTATTGTTATTACGGGTCTCGTCCCCATGTATTTATTAGAGGTTAACACCTTGCTCTTTGTTTGGGTTACAGCCCTGTGTTATATATATACGTGTTTGCTTTGGGATTCATCCCCGTCATGTCCATGACGTACACTATTTTGGGTAGAGAAATAAAAATCCCTATTTCGTATTCCTGCGCCTGTCTCCTATCACAATACAACGTGACATTGCTGGAAAAAGAGATACTTTAATTTTCAATTCATCGAAAATGAGACATGGCAATCTGCACAAAGGCAAAAAGGCCATTCTTAAACAATGGATGAGATTTTCTTAGTAATCTACTAGAGAACCGTTAAGGGTTCAATGAACACTTTTGACGCTTTTAGAGAGGTTTAGTGCTTTCAGATGTAATAATCTCAACCCACCTAGTTCATATTCATTGTATAGATAGACATGCTCGATCTTGTCTGGTTTAGCATCCCAGATAAAGTGAAATATTTTTTGCCCGTATGATTTGAAAAACAAATCATCAGGAATAGGCAGCGCCATAAGTAAGTGAGTAAACTGAGATATGACTAAGGAGTTAATCAGGGCAATTTTTCCATAAATGGACGGTGTTTTCCTTTCCATGGTTACAGATTTAGTTTTACAAGTTTTTTATTGAAGTTCATTGTGTAGAGCTCATTTATAAATTTTGTGATATGAATACCAAGTATTTCTACTTCACGTCAGACCATTTTATAGGTAAACTGCTGGGTAATGTAAAAGTTGTATTTTTTAAAGATCCAGTACGTAATATTAGGTTTTAGTCCAGAGAGTCCAGAAAAGTTATTTAATGAGACATTGCAGGGATCTAGCTTGTGGACTTAATATAAAACTTGTGTCATCAGCATACATGGACACCTTTGTTTTTAAGCCTTGGATTTCTATACCTCTAATGTTATTTGATCTGATTTTAATAGCTAGCATTTCGATGGCCATAACGAATAGATATGGTGACAGCGGACACCCTTGTTTAACTCCTCTTGACAATTTAAAACTCTCTGAGAAGTAGTCGTTATTTATTATATTACACCTGGGGTGTTGCTATACATTACTTTTACCCATTTTATAAGAGAATCACCAAAATTGAAAAAATCCAGGCATTTATAAATAAAATCCAGTCTTACTTTATCAAAGGCCTTTTCAAAATCCGCTATAAATACCTGGTGTGGCTTCTTAGATGTTTTTCAATTATTTCTAGTAGTTATTTGTTTATCTCTAATGTATCGTCCATGTAAAAAACCTGTCTGATCAAGATGAACAATACCTGGTAAAACCTTTTTAATTCTGAGTGCTATGGATTTCACTAGTATTTCACCATCACAACATTGAAGTGTAAGAGGCATGCAGTTTTTTTTTTAGATAGACTGTATCTTTAAATCTGCCATCTGGGTCTTGTTTTAATAATAGTGAAATCAGACCTTCCTGCTGAGTACCTGACAGACTATCATTTCTCTAGGAGTAGTTAAAACAAGCTAACAATTGAGCTTTGAGAATATCAAAAAAGTCTTGATATACATCTATCGACCGGTATGCCATCAAGCCCTGGGGTTTTTCCAGACTGAAAGTATTTAATAGCCTCAAAGTTATTAGACTGTACTTTGGCCTTCGCACAGAGAATTTGGTTTCTCATGGTCTGAGTCATTTAGGTGACTTTTGGCAAACTCCAAGTGGGTTGTCATGTGCCTTTTACTGAGGAGTGGCTTCCGTCTGGCCACTCTACCATAAAGGCCTGATTGGTGGAGTGCTGCAGAGATGGTTGTCCTTCTGGAAGGTTCTCCCATCTCCACAGAGGAACTCTGGAGTTCTGTCTGAGTGACCATTTTGTTCTTGGGCACCTCTCTGACCAAGGCCCTTCTCCCCCGATTGCTCAGTTTGGCCGGGTAGCCAGTTCTACGAAGAGTCTTGGTTAATCCAAACTTCATCCATTTTAGAATGATGGAGGCCAATGTGTTCTTGGGGACCACTGCTGCTGCTGCAAAAAAATCTACCCTTCCCCAGAGCTGTGCAACGCCAGGGTTGTGGGTTCAATTCCCACGGGGGGACCAGGGTTCAATACCCACGGGCGGACCAGGATGAATATGTATGAACATTCCAATTTGTAAGTCGCTCTGGATAAGAGCGTCTGCTAAATGACTTAAATGCAAATGCAAATACAGGAAGTTTCACTTTGGCCATGCTTCCTCCAATAGGTAAAACAAGGTAAGCCCAGAATGCTTATCAGAGTCTTAAATGTGCACTCGTACGAACAGCAGTGTTCTAGAATATTGGACCGTTGGCTTTCACACTTTTAAAATTCTCAGCGTGTGGCTCAGGCAATTTCTTCCAACCGTCACCACATTCAAATGAATGGACTCTGAATTGTGCTTAAGTCGTGGCCATGACAACGCCTCAACAAAGACAACAAAGACAAGACACATAACCAACCATTACCTCTAGATCTCAGAATGCTACATTAGCTGTTAGCTACAGTTGACAACAACATGTCTGTTATGTTATCACGTCTGGTCTTCCAACAGAGAGCTTGTCACATTAAAGCAATAGTAGTAGACCAGTCTCAACCTGACTGAGAAGACACATCACATTAAAGCAATAGTAGTAGACCAGTCTCAACCTGACTGAGAAGACACATCACATTAAAGCAATTGTAGTAGACCAGTCTCAACCTGACTGAGAAGACACATCACATTAAAGCAATAGTAGTAGACCAGCCTCAACCTGACTGAGAAGACACATGACATTAAAGCAATAGTAGTAGACCAGTCTCAACCTGACTGAGAAGACACATTACATTAAAGCAATAGTAGTAGACCAGTCTCAACCTGACTGAGAAGACACATGACATTAAAGAAATAGTAGTAGACCAGTCTCAACCTGACTGAGAAGACACATCACATTAAAGCAATAGTAGTAGACCAGTCTCAACCTGACTGAGAAGACACATTACATTAAAGCAATAGTAGTAGACCAGCCTCAACCTGACTGAGAAGACACATGACATTAAAGAAATAGTAGTAGAGCAGTCTCAACCTGACCGAGAAGACACATGACATTAAAGCAATAGTAGTAGACCAGTCTCAACCTGACTGAGAAGACACATCACATTAAAGCAATAGTAGTAGACCAGTCTCAACCTGACTGAGAAGACACATCACATTAAAGCAATAGTAGTAGACCAGTCTCAACCTGACTGAGAAGACACATGACATTAAAGCAATAGTAGTAGACCAGTCTCAACCTGACTGAGAAGACACATCACATTAAAGCAATAGTAGTAGACCAGTCTCAACCTGACTGAGAAGACACATTACATTAAAGCAATAGTAGTAGACCAGTCTCAACCTGACTGAGAAGACACATGACAATAAAGAAATAGTAGTAGACCAGTCTCAACCTGACTGAGAAGACACATCACATTAAAGCAATAGTAGTAGACCAGTCTCAACCTGACTGAGAAGACACATTACATTAAAGCAATAGTAGTAGACCAGCCTCAACCTGACTGAGAAGACACATGACATTATAGAAATAGTAGTAGAGCTGTCTCAACCTGACCGAGAAGACACATGACATTAAAGCAATAGTAGTAGACCAGTCTCAACCTGACTGAGAAGACACATCACATTAAAGAAATAGTAGTAGACCAGTCTCAACCTGACTGAGAAGACACATCACATGGTATGAAAGACAAAACAAAACCTAAAAGAGAAATATTATTGACATTACATTGCACTTTTCACTGACTGTCCCTCAGGTTGTGGCAGGGGGACACATATTTGCACATTTTGGCATTTCACCCAATAAATATAATTTTATAGTTTCAAATTATTTGTACTGAATGATAATCTTGGGAAATAAAGATGATCTTAGGTCTGAGTAGTTATCACAGTGGGAAATGCAGCTCTCTCTCTACCTCTCCCCTGGAGCAGAGTGAGCATAGCCTGTCCAGTTTCTATAGCCAGACTGTGATCACTGAGTCTGTACCTAGTCAGTGTTTTCCTCAGCTTTCGATCAGTCACTGTAGTCAGATAGTCTGCCACCGTGTATTGTCTGTTTAGAGCCAAATATAATTAAAGTTTACCTATATATTTTTTGTGGTGTCTTTCCAATAGGTGATATATGCTTTGTGATGATTGGTTTGGGCCAGATTTTCAGTTTGCTGTCCTGATGCTCTATTGGGTTGGTTTGGGTTAGTGAACTGAGCCTCAGAACCAGCTGGCTGAGGGGACTCTTCTCTCGTTTCTCTTGACAGAGTAGCACTGTGTGATTAAAGGTTTCAGGGTCACTTGTTTTTAGATGGTTGTCGAATTTTATGGCTATTTTTCCTATTTGAATATGGAGGTGGTTTTGGCCCAATTCTGCTATACATACGTAATTTTGAGTTTTTCTTTGCGCTTGCAATTAACAAGTGCCAAACTCTGCATGCAGTATTTCGTTTGGATCTTTGTCCCATTTGGTAAATTCAGTATTAGTGTTACGGCTCTTGTCGAAAGCAGTGGACCAAAACGCAGCGTGGAAAGTGTTCATGATTTTTATTGTCAAAAAACAGAAAACTATACAGAAAACAAGACCCCACAAAACCCAAAAGGAAAATGACAACTTATATATGATCCCCAATCAGGGACAACGATAGACAGCTGCCCCTGATTGGGAATCAACCACACCAACATAGAAATAAGGAAACTAGAATGCCCACCCTAATCACACCCTGACCTAACCAAATAGAGACATAAAAAGGCTCTCTAAGGTCAGGGCGTGACAATTAGAGAGTGGACTCCATACTTCGCTGCCATATAGAGCAATTGGTTCTTTAACTGATAAAAACATTTTTTTACCAGATTATAATTGGAATTTTGATTTTAATGTTCCTTTTAATGGCATAGAATACTCTTCTTGCTTTGTCTCTCAGCTCGTTCACAAACATGTTTTAGCTACCTGTGTGCTGATATTTAGTTCTAGATAAGTGTAGTTTTTGTTTTTTTCCGGA